>NW_027447485.1:0-30438 GCF_038048845.1 Mixophyes fleayi | reverse complement strand
TTCATGACATTTCTTACATTGCCCACAATTATCAACTTTCTAAGTCTTTCTGAGTAGGAGAAATCGCAAAACAGTCATTTCTTCATTGGCGTCCAAAAACAACGCTTTTTTACACTCCTGTCTCCCTTTCTCTTGGAAACAATGACTTACATCAATTCTTTTACATAATCCTTGTTTCTCATGACATTTCTTACATTGCCCACAATTATCAACTTTCTAAGTCTTTCTGAGCAGGAGAAATCGCAAAACATAGTCATTTCTTCATTGCCGTCCAAAAACAACGCTTTTTTACACTCCTGTCTCCCTTTCTCTTGGAAACAATGACTTACATCAATTCTTTTACATAATTCTTGTTTCTCATGACATTTCTAACATTGCCCACAATTATCAACTTTCTAAGTCTTTCTGAGCAGGAGAAATCGCAAAACATAGTCATTTCTTCATTGCCGTCCAAAAACAACGCTTTTTTACACTCCTGTCTCCCTTTCTCTTGGAAACAATGACTTACATCAATTCTTTTACATAATTCTTGTTTCTCATGACATTTCTAACATTGCCCACAATTATCAACTTTCTAAGTCTTTCTGAGCAAGAGAAATCGCAAAACAGTCATTTCTTCATTGGCGTCCAAAAACAACGCTTTTTTACACTCCTGTCTCCCTTTCTCTTGGAAACAATGACTTACATCAATTCTTTTACATAATCCTTGTTTCTCATGACATTTCTTACATTGCCCACAATTATCAACTTTCTAAGTCTTTCTGAGCAGGAGAAATCGCAAAACATAGTCATTTCTTCATTGCCGTCCAAAAACAACGCTTTTTTGCACTCCTGTCTCCCTTTCTCTTGGAAACAATGACTTACATCAATTCTTTTACATAATTCTTGTTTCTCATGACATTTCTAACATTGCCCACAATTATCAACTTTCTAAGTCTTTCTGAGCAAGAGAAATCGCAAAACAGTCATTTCTTCATTGGCGTCCAAAAACAACGCTTTTTTACACTCCTGTCTCCCTTTCTCTTGGAAACAATGACTTACATCAATTCTTTTACATAATTCTTGTTTCTCATGACATTTCTTACATTGCCCACAATTATCAACTTTCTAAGTCTTTCTGAGCAGGAGAAATCGCAAACATAGTCATTTCTTCATTGGCGTCCAAAAACAACGCTTTTTTACACTCCTGTCTCCCTTTCTCTTGGAAACAATGACTTACATCAATTCTTTTACATAATTCTTGTTTCTCATGACATTTCTAACATTGCCCACAATTATCAACTTTCTAAGTCTTTCTGAGCAGGAGAAATCGCAAAACATAGTCATTTCTTCATTGGCGTCCAAAACAACGCTTTTTTACACTCCTGTCTCCCTTTCTCTTGGAAACAATGACTTACATCAATTCTTTTACATAATTCTTGTTTCTCATGACATTTCTAACATTGCCCACAATTATCAACTTTCTAAGTCTTTCTGAGCAGGAGAAATCGCAAAACATAGTCATTTCTTCATTGCCGTCCAAAAACAACGCTTTTTTATACTCCTGTCTCCCTTTCTCTTGGAAACAATGACTTACATCAATTCTTTTACATAATTCTTGTTTCTCATGACATTTCTAACATTGCCCACAATTATCAACTTTCTAAGTCTTTCTGAGCAAGAGAAATCGCAAAACAGTCATTTCTTCATTGGCGTCCAAAAACAACGCTTTTTTACACTCTGGTCTCCCTTTCTCTTGGAAACAATGACTTACATCAATTCTTTTACATAATTCTTGTTTCTCATGACATTTCTAACATTGCCCACAATTATCAACTTTCTAAGTCTTTCTGAGCAGGAGAAATCGCAAAACATAGTCATTTCTTCATTGCCGTCCAAAAGCAACGCTTTTTTACACTCCTGTCTCCCTTTCTCTTGGAAACAATGACTTACATCAATTCTTTTACATAATTCTTGTTTCTCATGACATTTCTAACATTGCCCACAATTATCAACTTTCTAAGTCTTTCTGAGCAAGAGAAATCGCAAAACAGTCATTTCTTCATTGCCGTCCAAAAACAACGCTTTTTTACACTCCGGTCTCCCTTTCTCTTGGAAACAATGACTAACATCAATTCTTTTACATAATTCTTGTTTCTCATGACATTTCTAACATTGCCCACAATTATCAACTTTCTAAGTCTTTCTGAGCAAGAGAAATCGCAAAACAGTCATTTCTTCATTGGCGTCCAAAAACAACGCTTTTTTACACTCCGGTCTCCCTTTCTCTTGGAAACAATGACTTACATCAATTCTTTTACATAATTCTTGTTTCTCATGACATTTCTAACATTGCCCACAATTATCAACTTTCTAAGTCTTTCTGAGCAGGAGAAATCGCAAAACATAGTCATTTCTTCATTGGCGTCCAAAAACAACGCTTTTTTACACTCCTGTCTCCCTTTCTCTTGGAAACAATGACTTACATCAAATCTTTTACATAATTCTTGTTTCTCATGACATTTCTAACATTGCCCACAATTATCAACTTTCTAAGTCTTTCTGAGCAAGAGAAATCGCAAAACAGTCATTTCTTCATTGCCGTCCAAAAACAACGCTTTTTTACACTCCGGTCTCCCTTTCTCTTGGAAACAATGACTTACATCAATTCTTTTACATAATTCTTGTTTCTCATGACATTTCTAACATTGCCCACAATTATCAACTTTCTAAGTCTTTCTGAGTAGGAGAAATCGCAAAACAGTCATTTCTTCATTGGCGTCCAAAAACAACGCTTTTTTACACTCCTGTCTCCCTTTCTCTTGGAAACAATGACTTACATCAATTCTTTTACATAATTCTTGTTTCTCATGACATTTCTTACATTGCCCACAATTATCAACTTTCTAAGTCTTTCTGAGTAGGAGAAATCGCAAAACAGTCATTTCTTCATTGGCGTCCAAAAACAACGCTTTTTTACACTCCTGTCTCCCTTTCTCTTGGAAACAATGACTTACATCAATTCTTTTACATAATCCTTGTTTCTCATGACATTTCTTACATTGCCCACAATTATCAACTTTCTAAGTCTTTCTGAGCAGGAGAAATCGCAAAACATAGTCATTTCTTCATTGCCGTCCAAAAACAACGCTTTTTTACACTCCTGTCTCCCTTTCTCTTGGAAACAATGACTTACATCAATTCTTTTACATAATTCTTGTTTCTCATGATATTTCTAACATTGCCCACAATTATCAACTTTCTAAGTCTTTCTGAGCAGGAGAAATCGCAAAATATAGTCATTTCTTCATTGGCGTCCAAAAACAACGCTTTTTTACACTCCTGTCTCCCTTTCTCTTGGAAACAATGACTTACATCAATTCTTTTACATGATTGTTGTTTCTCATGACATTTCTAATATTGCCCACAATTATCAACTTTCTAAGTCTTTCTGAGCAAGAGAAATCGCAAAACAGTCATTTCTTCATTGGCGTCCAAAAACAACGCTTTTTTACACTCCTGTCTCCCTTTCTCTTGGAAACAATGACTTACATCAATTCTTTTACATAATTCTTGTTTCTCATGACATTTCTTACATTGCCCACAATTATCAACTTTCTAAGTCTTTCTGAGCAGGAGAAATCGCAAAACATAGTCATTTCTTCATTGCCGTCCAAAAACAACGCTTTTTTACACTCCGGTCTCCCTTTCTCTTGGAAACAATGACTTACTTCAATTCTTTTACATAATTCTTGTTTCTCATGACATTTATAACATTGCCCACAATTATCAACTTTCTAAGTCTTTCTGAGCAAGAGAAATCGCAAAACATAGTCATTTCTTCATTGGCGTCGAAAAACAACGCTTTTTTACACTCCGGTCTCCCTTTCTCTTGGAAACAATGACTTACATCAATTCTTTTACATAATTCTTGTTTCTCATGACATTTCTAACATTGCCCACATTTATCAACTTTCTAAGTCTTTCTGAGCAAGAGAAATCGCAAAACAGTCATTTCTTCATTGCCGTCCAAAAACAACGCTTTTTTACACTCCGGTCTCCTTTTCTCTTGGAAACAATGACTTACATCAATTCTTTTACATAATTCTTGTTTCTCATGACATTTCTAACATTGCCCACAATTATCAACTTTCTAAGTCTTTCTGAGCAAGAGAAATCGCAAAACAGTCATTTCTTCATTGCCGTCCAAAAACAACGCTTTTTTACACTCCAGTCTCCCTTTCTCTTGGAAACAATGACTTACATCAATTCTTTTACATAATTCTTGCTTCTCATGACATTTCTAACATTGCCCACAATTATCAACTTTCTAAGTCTTTCTGAGCAAGAGAAATCGCAAAACAGTCATTTCTTCATTGGCGTCCAAAAACAACGCTTTTTTACACTCCGGTCTCCCTTTCTCTTGGAAACAATGACTTACATCAATTCTTTTACATAATTCTTGTTTCTCATGACATTTCTAACATTGCCCACAATTATCAACTTTCTAAGTCTTTCTGAGCAGGAGAAATCGCAAAACATAGTCATTTCTTCATTGGCGTCCAAAAACAACGCTTTTTTACACTCCTGTCTCCCTTTCTCTTGGAAACAATGACTTACATCAATTCTTTTACATAATTCTTGTTTCTCATGACATTTCTAACATTGCCCACAATTATCAACTTTCTAAGTCTTTCTGAGCAAGAGAAATCGCAAAACAGTCATTTCTTCATTGCCGTCCAAAAACAACGCTTTTTTACACTCCGGTCTCCCTTTCTCTTGGAAACAATGACTTACATCAATTCTTTTACATAATTCTTGTTTCTCATGACATTTCTAACATTGCCCACAATTATCAACTTTCTAAGTCTTTCTGAGTAGGAGAAATCGCAAAACAGTCATTTCTTCATTGGCGTCCAAAAACAACGCTTTTTTACACTCCTGTCTCCCTTTCTCTTGGAAACAATGACTTACATCAATTCTTTTACATAATTCTTGTTTTCTCATGACATTTCTTACATTGCCCACAATTATCAACTTTCTAAGTCTTTCTGAGCAGGAGAAATCGCAAAACATAGTCATTTCTTCATTGCCGTCCAAAAACAACGCTTTTTTACACTCCTGTCTCCCTTTCTCTTGGAAACAATGACTTACATCAATTCTTTTACATAATTCTTGTTTCTCATGATATTTCTAACATTGCCCACAATTATCAACTTTCTAAGTCTTTCTGAGCAGGAGAAATCGCAAAACATAGTCATTTCTTCATTGGCGTCCAAAACAACGCTTTTTTACACTCCTGTCTCCCTTTCTCTTGGAAACAATGACTTACATCAATTCTTTTACATGATTCTTGTTTCTCATTACATTTCTAATATTGCCCACAATTATCAACTTTCTAAGTCTTTCTGAGCAAGAGAAATCGCAAAACAGTCATTTCTTCATTGGCGTCCAAAAACAACGCTTTTTTACACTCCTGTCTCCCTTTCTCTTGGAAACAATGACTTACATCAATTCTTTTACATAATTCTTGTTTCTCATGACATTTCTTACATTGCCCACAATTATCAACTTTCTAAGTCTTTCTGAGCAGGAGAAATCGCAAAACATAGTCATTTCTTCATTGGCGTCCAAAAACAACGCTTTTTTACACTCCGGTCTCCCTTTCTCTTGGAAACAATGACTTACATAAATTCTTTTACATAATTCTTGTTTCTCATGACATTTATAACATTGCCCACAATTATCAACTTTCTAAGTCTTTCTGAGCAAGAGAAATCGCAAAACAGTCATTTCTTCATTGCCGTCCAAAAACAACGCTTTTTTACACTCCGGTCTCCCTTTCTCTTGGAAACAATGACTTACATCAATTCTTTTACATAATTCTTGCTTCTCATGACATTTCTAACATTGCCCACAATTATCAACTTTCTAAGTCTTTCTGAGCAAGAGAAATCGCAAAACAGTCATTTCTTCATTGGCGTCCAAAAACAACGCTTTTTTACACTCCGGTCTCCCTTTCTCTTGGAAACAATGACTTACATCAATTCTTTAACATAATTCTTGTTTCTCATGACATTTCTAACATTGCCCACAATTATCAACTTTCTAAGTCTTTCTGAGCAGGAGAAATCGCAAAACATAGTCATTTCTTCATTGCCGTCCAAAAACAACGCTTTTTTACACTCCTGTCTCCCTTTCTCTTGGAAACAATGACTTACATCAATTCTTTTACATAATTCTTGTTTCTCATGACATTTCTAACATTGCCCACAATTATCAACTTTCTAAGTCTTTCTGAGCAAGAGAAATCGCAAAACAGTCATTTCTTCATTGCCGTCCAAAAACAACGCTTTTTTACACTCCGGTCTCCCTTTCTCTTGGAAACAATGACTTACATCAATTCTTTTACATAATTCTTGTTTCTCATGACATTTCTAACATTGCCCACAATTATCAACTTTCTAAGTCTTTCTGAGCAAGAGAAATCGCAAAACAGTCATTTCTTCATTGCCGTCCAAAAACAACGCTTTTTTACACTCCGGTCTCCCTTTCTCTTGGAAACAATGACTTACATCAATTCTTTTACATAATTCTTGCTTCTCATGACATTTCTAACATTGCCCACAATTATCAACTTTCTAAGTCTTTCTGAGCAAGAGAAATCGCAAAACAGTCATTTCTTCATTGGCGTCCAAAAACAACGCTTTTTTACACTCCGGTCTCCCTTTCTCTTGGAAACAATGACTTACATCAATTCTTTTACATAATTCTTGTTTCTCATGACATTTCTAACATTGCCCACAATTATCAACTTTCTAAGTCTTTCTGAGCAGGAGAAATCGCAAAACATAGTCATTTCTTCATTGCCGTCCAAAAACAACGCTTTTTTACACTCCTGTCTCCCTTTCTCTTGGAAACAATGACTTACATCAATTCTTTTACATAATTCTTGTTTCTCATGACATTTCTAACATTGCCCACAATTATCAACTTTCTAAGTCTTTCTGAGCAAGAGAAATCGCAAAACAGTCATTTCTTCATTGCCTTCCAAAAACAACGCTTTTTTACACTCCGGTCTCCCTTTCTCTTGGAAACAATGACTTACATCAATTCTTTTACATAATTCTTGTTTCTCATGACATTTCTAACATTGCCCACAATTATCAACTTTCTAAGTCTTTCTGAGCAAGAGAAATCGCAAAACAGTCATTTCTTCATTGGCGTCCAAAAACAACGCTTTTTTACACTCCGGTCTCCCTTTCTCTTGGAAACAATGACTTACATCAATTCTTTTACATAATTCTTGTTTCTCATGACATTTCTAACATTGCCCACAATTATCAACTTTCTAAGTCTTTCTGAGCAGGAGAAATCGCAAAACATAGTCATTTCTTCATTGACGTCCAAAAACAACGCTTTTTTACACTCCTGTCTCCCTTTCTCTTGGAAACAATGACTTACATCAATTCTTTTACATAATTCTTGTTTCTCATGACATTTCTAACATTGCCCACAATTATCAACTTTCTAAGTCTTTCTGAGCAAGAGAAATAGCAAAACAGTCATTTCTTCATTGGCGTCCAAAAACAACGCTTTTTTACACTCCGGTCTCCCTTTCTCTTGGAAACAATGACTTACATCAATTCTTTTACATAATTCTTGTTTCTCATGACATTTCTAACATTGCCCACAATTATCAACTTTCTAAGTCTTTCTGAGTAGGAGAAATCGCAAAACAGTCATTTCTTCATTGGCGTCCAAAAACAACGCTTTTTTACACTCCTGTCTCCCTTTCTCTTGGAAACAATGACTTACATCAATTCTTTTACATAATTCTTGTTTCTCATGACATTTCTAACATTGCCCACAATTATCAACTTTCTAAGTCTTTCTGAGCAGGAGAAATCGCAAAACATAGTCATTTCTTCATTGCCGTCCAAAAACAACGCTTTTTTACACTCCTGTCTCCCTTTCTCTTGGAAACAATGACTTACATCAATTCTTTTACATGATTCTTGTTTCTCATGACATTTCTAACATTGCCCACAATTATCAACTTTCTAAGTCTTTCTTAGCAAGAGAAATCGCAAAACAGTCATTTCTTCATTGGCGTCCAAAAACAACGCTTTTTTACACTCCTGTCTCCCTTTCTCTTGGAAACAATGACTTACATCAATTCTTTTACATAATTCTTGTTTCTCATGACATTTCTTACATTGCCCACAATTATCAACTTTCTAAGTCTTTCTGAGCAGGAGAAATCGCAAAACATAGTCATTTCTTCATTGCCTTCCAAAAACAACGCTTTTTTACACTCCGGTCTCCCTTTCTCTTGGAAACAATGACTTACATCAATTCTTTTACATAATTCTTGTTTCTCATGACATTTCTAACATTGCCCACAATTATCAACTTTCTAAGTCTTTCTGAGCAGGAGAAATCGCAAAACATAGTCATTTCTTCATTGGCGTCCAAAAACAACGCTTTTTTACACTCCTGTCTCCCTTTCTCTTGGAAACAATGACTTACATCAATTCTTTTACATAATTCTTGTTTCTCATGACATTTCTAACATTGCCCACAATTATCAACTTTCTAAGTCTTTCTGTGCAAGAGAAATCGCAAAACAGTCATTTCTTCATTGGCGTCCAAAAAACAACGCTTTTTTTAAACTCCTGTCTACCTTTCTCTTGGAAACAATGACTTACATCAATTCTTTTACATAATTCTTGTTTCTCATGACATTTCTAACATTGCCCACAATTATCAACTTTCTAAGTCTTTCTGAGCAAGAGAAATCGCAAAACAGTCATTTCTTTATTGCCGTCCAAAAACAACGCTTTTTTACACTCCGGTCTCCCTTTCTCTTGGAAACAATGACTTACATCAATTCTTTTACATAATTCTTGTTTCTCATGACATTTCTAACATTGCCCACAATTATCAACTTTCTAAGTCTTTCTGAGCAAGAGAAATCGCAAAACAGTCATTTCTTCATTGGCGTCCAAAAACAACGCTTTTTTACACTCCGGTCTCCCTTTCTCTTGGAAACAATGACTTACATCAATTCTTTTACATAATTCTTGTTTCTCATGACATTTCTAACATTGCCCACAATTATCAACTTTCTAAGTCTTTCTGAGCAGGAGAAATCGCAAAACATAGTCATTTCTTCATTGGCGTCCAAAAACAACGCTTTTTTACACTCCTGTCTCCCTTTCTCTTGGAAACAATGACTTACATCAATTCTTTTACATAATTCTTGTTTCTCATGACATTTCTTACATTGCCCACAATTATCAACTTTCTAAGTCTTTCTGAGTAGGAGAAATCGCAAAAGAGTCATTTCTTCATTGGCGTCCAAAAACAACGCTTTTTTACACTCCTGTCTCCCTTTCTCTTGGAAACAATGACTTACATCAATTCTTTTACATAATCCTTGTTTCTCATGACATTTCTTACATTGCCCACAATTATCAACTTTCTAAGTCTTTCTGAGCAGGAGAAATCGCAAAACATAGTCATTTCTTCATTGACGTCCAAAAACAACGCTTTTTTACACTCCGGTCTCCCTTTCTCTTGGAAACAATGACTTACATCAATTCTTTTACATAATTCTTGTTTCTCATGACATTTCTAACATTGCCCACAATTATCAACTTTCTAAGTCTTTCTGAGCAGGAGAAATCGCAAAAACATAGTCATTTCTTCATTGGCGTCCAAAAACAACGCTTTTTTACACTCCTGTCTCCCTTTCTCTTGGAAACAATGACTTACATCAATTCTTTTACATAATTCTTGTTTCTCATGACATTTCTAACATTGCCCACAATTATCAACTTTCTAAGTCTTTCTGAGCAAGAGAAATCGCAAAACAGTCATTTCTTCATTGCCGTCCAAAAACAACGCTTTTTTACACTCCGGTCTCCCTTTCTCTTGGAAACAATGACTTACATCAATTCTTTTACATAATTCTTGTTTCTCATGACATTTCTAACATTGCCCACAATTATCAACTTTCTAAGTCTTTCTGAGTAGGAGAAATCGCAAAACAGTCATTTCTTCATTGGCGTCCAAAAACAACGCTTTTTTACACTCCTGTCTCCCTTTCTCTTGGAAACAATGACTTACATCAATTCTTTTACATAATTCTTGTTTCTCATGACATTTCTAACATTGCCCACAATTATCAACTTTCTAAGTCTTTCTGAGCAGGAGAAATCGCAAAACATAGTCATTTCTTCATTGCCGTCCAAAAACAACGCTTTTTTACACTCCTGTCTCCCTTTCTCTTGGAAACAATGACTTACATCAATTCTTTTACATGATTCTTGTTTCTCATGACATTTCTAACATTGCCCACAATTATCAACTTTCTAAGTCTTTCTGAGCAAGAGAAATCGCAAAACAGTCATTTCTTCATTGGCGTCCAAAAACAACGCTTTTTTACACTCCTGTCTCCCTTTCTCTTGAAAACAATGACTTACATCAATTCTTTTACATAATTCTTGTTTCTCATGACATTTCTTACATTGCCCACAATTATCAACTTTCTAAGTCTTTCTGAGCAGGAGAAATCGCAAAACATAGTCATTTCTTCATTGCCGTCCAAAAACAACGCTTTTTTACACTCCGGTCTCCCTTTCTCTTGGAAACAATGACTTACATCAATTCTTTTACATAATTCTTGTTTCTCATGACATTTCTAACATTGCCCACAATTATCAACTTTCTAAGTCTTTCTGAGCAGGAGAAATCGCAAAACATAGTCATTTCTTCATTGGCGTCCAAAAACAACGCTTTTTTACACTCCTGTCTCCCTTTCTCTTGGAAACAATGACTTACATCAATTCTTTTACATAATTCTTGTTTCTCATGACATTTCTAACATTGCCCACAATTATCAACTTTCTAAGTCTTTCTGTGCAAGAGAAATCGCAAAACAGTCATTTCTTCATTGGCGTCCAAAAAACATCGCTTTTTTTAAACTCCTGTCTACCTTTCTCTTGGAAACAATGACTTACATCAATTCTTTTACATAATTCTTGTTTCTCATGACATTTCTAACATTGCCCACAATTATCAACTTTCTAAGTCTTTCTGAGCAAGAGAAATCGCAAAACAGTCATTTCTTTATTGCCGTCCAAAAACAACGCTTTTTTACACTCCGGTCTCCCTTTCTCTTGGAAACAATGACTTACATCAATTCTTTTACATAATTCTTGTTTCTCATGACATTTCTAACATTGCCCACAATTATCAACTTTCTAAGTCTTTCTGAGCAAGAGAAATCGCAAAACAGTCATTTCTTCATTGGCGTCCAAAAACAACGCTTTTTTACACTCCGGTCTCCCTTTCTCTTGGAAACAATGACTTACATCAATTCTTTTACATAATTCTTGTTTCTCATGACATTTCTAACATTGCCCACAATTATCAACTTTCTAAGTCTTTCTGAGCAGGAGAAATCGCAAAACATAGTCATTTCTTCATTGGCGTCCAAAAACAACGCTTTTTTACACTCCTGTCTCCCTTTCTCTTGGAAACAATGACTTACATCAATTCTTTTACATAATTCTTGTTTCTCATGACATTTCTAACATTGCCCACAATTATCAACTTTCTAAGTCTTTCTGAGCAAGAGAAATCGCAAAACAGTCATTTCTTCATTGCCGTCCAAAAACAACGCTTTTTTACACTCCGGTCTCCCTTTCTCTTGGAAACAATGACTTACATCAATTCTTTTACATAATTCTTGTTTCTCATGACATTTCTAACATTGCCCACAATTATCAACTTTCTAAGTCTTTCTGAGTAGGAGAAATCGCAAAACAGTCATTTCTTCATTGGCGTCCAAAAACAACGCTTTTTTACACTCCTGTCTCCCTTTCTCTTCGAAACAATGACTTACATCAATTCTTTTACATAATTCTTGTTTCTCATGACATTTCTTACATTGCCCACAATTATCAACTTTCTAAGTCTTTCTGAGTAGGAGAAATCGCAAAACAGTCATTTCTTCATTGCCGTCCAAAAACAACGCTTTTTTACACTCCTGTCTCCCTTTCTCTTGGAAACAATGACTTACATCAATTCTTTTACATAATTCTTGTTTCTCATGATATTTCTAACATTGCCCACAATTATCAACTTTCTAAGTCTTTCTGAGCAGGAGAAATCTCAAAACATAGTCATTTCTTTATTGCCGTCCAAAAACAACGCTTTTTTACACTCCTGTCTCCCTTTCTCTTGGAAACAATGACTTACATCAATTCTTTTACAGGATTCTTGTTTCTCATGACATTTCTAACATTGCCCACAATTATCAACTTTCTAAGTCTTTCTGAGCAAGAGAAATCGCAAAACAGTCATTTCTTCATTGGCGTCCAAAAACAACGCTTTTTTACACTCCTGTCTCCCTTTCTCTTGGAAACAATGACTTACATCAATTCTTTTACATAATTCTTGTTTCTCATGACATTTCTTACATTGCCCACAATTATCAACTTTCTAAGTCTTTCTGAGCAGGAGAAATCGCAAAACATAGTCATTTCTTCATTGCCGTCCAAAAACAACGCTTTTTTACACTCCGGTCTCCCTTTCTCTTGGAAACAATGACTTACATCAATTCTTTTACATAATTCTTGTTTCTCATGACATTTCTAACATTGCCCACAATTATCAACTTTCTAAGTCTTTCTGAGCAAGAGAAATCGCAAAACAGTCATTTCTTCATTGCCGTCCAAAAACAACGCTTTTTTACACTCCGGTCTCCCTTTCTCTTGGAAACAATGACTTACATCAATTCTTTTACATAATTCTTGTTTCTCATGACATTTCTAACATTGCCCACAATTATCAACTTTCTAAGTCTTTCTGAGCAAGAGAAATCGCAAAACATAGTCATTTCTTCATTGCCGTCCAAAAACAACGCTTTTTTACACTCCGGTCTCACTTTCTCTTGGAAACAATGACTTACATCAATTCTTTTACATAATTCTTGTTTCTCATGACATTTCTAACATTGCCCACAATTATCAACTTTCTAAGTCTTTCTGAGCAGGAGAAATCGCAAAACATAGTCATTTCTTCATTTGCGTCCAAAAACAACGCTTTTTTACACTCCTGTCTCCCTTTCTCTTGGAAACAATGACTTACATCAATTCTTTTACATAATTCTTGTTTCTCATGACATTTCTAACATTGCCCACAATTATCAACTTTCTAAGTCTTTCTGAGCAAGAGAAATCGCAAAACAGTCATTTCTTCATTGGCGTCCAAAAACAACGCTTTTTTACACTCCTGTCTCCCTTTCTCTTGGAAACAATGACTTACATCAATTCTTTTACATAATTCTTGTTTCTCATGACATTTCTTACATTGCCCACAATTATCAACTTTCTAAGTCTTTCTGAGCAGGAGAAATCGCAAAACATAGTCATTTCTTCATTGGCGTCCAAAAACAACGCTTTTTTACACTCCTGTCTCCCTTTCTCTTGGAAACAATGACTTACATCAATTCTTTTACATAATTCTTGTTTCTCATTACATTTCTAACATTGCCCACAATTATCAACTTTCTAAGTCTTTCTGAGCAAGAGAAATCGCAAAACAGTCATTTCTTCATTGGCGTCCAAAAACAACGCTTTTTTTACACTCCTGTCTACCTTTCTCTTGGAAACAATGACTTACATCAATTCTTTTACATAATTCTTGTTTCTCATGACATTTCTAACATTGCCCACAATTATCAACTTTCTAAGTCTTTCTGAGCAAGAGAAATCGCAAAACAGTCATTTCTTCATTGCCGTCCAAAAACAACGCTTTTTTACACTCCGGTCTCCCTTTCTCTTGGAAACAATGACTTACATCAATTCTTTTACATAATTCTTGTTTCTCATGACATTTCTAACATTGCCCACAATTATCAACTTTCTAAGTCTTTCTGAGCAAGAGAAATCGCAAAACAGTCATTTCTTCATTGCCGTCCAAAAACAACGCTTTTTTACACTCCGGTCTCCCTTTATCTTGGAAACAATGACTTACATCAATTCTTTTACATAATTCTTGTTTCTCATGACATTTCTAACATTGCCCACAATTATCAACTTTCTAAGTCTTTCTGAGCAGGAGAAATCGCAAAACATAGTCATTTCTTCATTGCCGTCCAAAAACAACGCTTTTTTACACTCCTGTCTCCCTTTCTCTTGGAAACAATGACTTACATCAATTCTTTTACATAATTCTTGTTTCTCATGACATTTCTAACATTGCCCACAATTATCAACTTTCTAAGTCTTTCTGAGCAAGAGAAATCGCAAAACAGTCATTTCTACATTGGTGTCCAAAAACAACGCTTTTTTACACTCCTGTCTCCCTTTCTCTTGGAAACAATGACTTACATCAATTCTTTTACATAATTCTTGTTTCTCATGACATTTCTAACATTGCCCACAATTATCAACTTTCTAAGTCTTTCTGAGCAAGAGAAATCGCAAAACAGTCATTTCTTCATTGGCGTCCAAAAACAACGCTTTTTTACACTCCTGTCTCCCTTTCTCTTGGAAACAATGACTTACATCAATTCTTTTACATAATTCTTGTTTCTCATGACATTTCTAACATTGCCCACAATTATCAACTTTCTAAGTCTTTCTGAGCAGGAGAAATCGCAAAACATAGTCATTTCATCATTGCCGTCCAAAAACAATGCTTTTTTACACTCCTGTCTCCCTTTCTCTTGGAAACAATGACTTACATCAATTCTTTTACATAATTCTTGTTTCTCATGACATTTCTAACATTGCCCACAATTATCAACTTTCTAAGTCTTTCTGAGCAAGAGAAATCGCAAAACAGTCATTTCTTCATTGGCGTCCAAAAACAACGCTTTTTTACACTCCTGTCTCCCTTTCTCTTGGAAACAATGACTTACATCAATTCTTTTACATAATTCTTGTTTCTCATGACATTTCTAACATTGCCCACAATTATCAACTTTCTAAGTCTTTCTGAGCAAGAGAAATCGCAAAACAGTCATTTCTTCATTGGCGTCCAAAAACAACGCTTTTTTACACTCCTGTCTCCCTTTCTCTTGGAAACAATGACTTACATCAATTCTTTTACATAATTCTTGTTTCTCATGACATTTCTTACATTGCCCAAAATTATCAACTTTCTAAGTCTTTCTGAGCAGGAGAAATCGCAAAACATAGTCATTTGATAATTGTGGGCAATGTAAGAAATGTCATGAGAAACAAGAATTATGTAAAAGAATTGATGTAAGTCATTGTTTCTAAGAGAAAGGGAGACCGGAGTGTAAAAAAGCGTTGTTTTTGGACGGCAATGAAGAAATGACTATGTTTTGCGATTTCTCCTGCTCAGAAAGACTTAGAAAGTTAATAATTGTGGGCAATGTAAGAAATGTCATGAGAAACAAGAATTATGTAAAAGAATTGATGTAAGTCATTGTTTCCAAGAGAAAGGGAGACAGGAGTGTAAAAAAAGCGTTGTTTTTGGACGGCAATGAAGAAATGACTGTTTTGCGATTTCTCCTGCTCAGAAAGACTTAGAAAGTTGATAATTGTGGGCAATGTTAGAAATGTCATGAGAAACAAGAATTATGTAAAAGAATTGATGTAAGTCATTGTTTCCAAGAGAAAGGAGACCGGAGTGTAAAAAAGCTTTGTTTTTGGACGGCAATGAAGAAATGACTGTTTTGCGATTTCTCTTGCTCAGAAAGACTTAGAAAGTTGATAATTGTGGGCAATGTAAGAAATGTCATGAGAAACAAGAATATGTAAAAGAATTGATGTAAGTCATTGTTTCCAAGAGAAAGGGAGACCGGAGTGTAAAAAAGCGTTGTTTTTGGACGCCAATGAAGAAATGACTATGTTTTGCGATTTCTCCTGCTCAGAAAGATTTAGAAAGTTGATAATTGTGGGCAATGTTAGAAATGTCATGAGAAACAAGAATTATGTAAAAGAATTGATGTAAGTCATTGTTTCCAAGAGAAAGGGAGACAGGAGTGTAAAAAAGCGTTGTTTTTGGACGCCAATGAAGAAATGACTGTTTTGCGATTTCTCTTGCTCAGAAAGACTTAGAAAGTTGATAATTGTGGGCAATGTTAGAAATGTCATGAGAAACAAGAATTATGTAAAAGAATTGATGTAAGTCATTGTTTCCAAGAGAAAGGGAGACCGGAGTGTAAAAAAGCGTTGTTTTTGGACGGCAATGAAGAAATAACTGTTTTGCGATTTCTCTTGCTCAGAAAGACTTAGAAAGTTGATAATTATGGGCAATGTAAGAAATGTCATGAGAAACAAGAATTATGTAAAAGAATTGATGTAAGTCATTGTTTAGAAGAGAAAGGGAGACAGGAGTGTAAAAAAGCGTTGTTTTTGGAGGGCAATGAAGAAATGACTATCTTTTGCGATTTCTCCTGCTCAGAAAGACTTAGAAAGTTGATAATTGGGGGCAATGTAAGAAATGTCATGAGAAACAAGAATTATGTAAAAGAATTGATGTAAGTCATTGTTTCCAAGAGAAAGGGAGACAGGAGTGTAAAAAAGCGTTGTTTTTGGACGGCAATGAAGAAATGACTATGTTTTGCGATTTCTCCTGCTCAGAAAGACTTAGAAAGTTGATAATTGTGGGCAATGTAAGAAATGTCATGAGAAACAAGAATTATGTAAAAGAATTGATGTAAGTCATTGTTTCCAAGAGAAAGGCAGACAGGAGTGTAAAAAGGCGTTGCTTTTGGACGCCAATGAAGAAATGACTGTTTTGCGATTTCTCCTGCTCAGAAAGACTTAGAAAGTTGATAATTGTGGGCAATGTTAGAAATGTCATGAGAAACAAGAATTATGTAAAAGAATTGATGTAAGTCATTGTTTCCAAGAGAAAGGGAGACCGGAGTGTAAAAAAGCGTTGTTTTTGGACGGCAATGAAGAAATGACTGTTTTGTGATTTCTCTTGCTCAGAAAGACTTAGAAAGTTGATAATTGTGGGCAATGTTAGAAATGTCATGAGAAACAAGAATTATGTAAAAGAATTGATGTAAGTCATTGTTTCCAAGAGAAAGGGAGACAGGAGTGTAAAAAAGCGTTGTTTTTGGACGGCAATGAAGAAATGACTATGTTTTGCGATTTCTCCTGCTCAGAAAGACTTAGAAAGTTGATAATTGTGGGCAATGTAAGAAATGTCATGAGAAACAAGAATTATGTAAAAGAATTGATGTAAGTCATTGTTTCCAAGAGAAAGGGAGACAGGAGTGTAAAAAAGCGTTGTTTTTGGACGGCAATGAAGAAATGACTATGTTTTGCGATTTCTCCTGCTCAGAAAGACTTAGAAAGTTGATAATTGTGGGCAATGTAAGAAATGTCATGAGAAACAAGAATTATGTAAAAGAATTGATGTAAGTCATTGTTTCCAAGAGAAAGGGAGACAGGAGTGTAAAAAAGCGTTGTTTTTGGACGCCAATGAAGAAATGACTATGTTTTGCGATTTCTCTTGCTCAGAAAGACTTAGAAAGTTGATAATTGTGGGGCAATGTAAGAAATGTCATGAGAAACAAGAATTATGTAAAAGAATTGATGTAAGTCATTGTTTCCAAGAGAAAGGGAAGACAGGAGTGTAAAAAAGCGTTGTTTTTGGACGCCAATGAAGAAATGACTGTTTTGCGATTTCTCTTGCTCAGAAAGACTTAGAAAGTTGATAATTGTGGGCAATGTTAGAAATGTCATGAGAAACAAGAATTATGTAAAAGAATTGATGTAAGTCATTGTTTCCAAGAGAAAGGGAGACAGGAGTGTAAAAAAGCGTTGTTTTTGGACGGCAATGAAGAAATGACTATGTTTTGCGATTTCTCCTGCTCAGAAAGACTTAGAAAGTTGATAATTGTGGGCAATGTAAGAAATGTCATGAGAAACAAGAATTATGTAAAAGAATTGATGTAAGTCATTGTTTCCAAGAGAAAGGGAGACAGGAGTGTAAAAAAGCGTTGTTTTTGGACGCCAATGAAGAAATGACTGTTTTGCGATTTCTCTTGCTCAGAAAGACTTAGAAAGTTGATAATTGTGGGCAATGTTAGAAATGTCATGAGAAACAAGAATTATGTAAAAGAATTGATGTAAGTCATTGTTTCCAAGAGAAAGGTAGACAGGAGTGTAAAAAAGCGTTGTTTTTGGACGCCAATGAAGAAATGACTATGTTTTGCGATTTCTCCTGCTCAGAAAGACTTAGAAAGTTGATAATTGTGGGCAATGTTAGAAATGTCATGAGAAACAAGAATTATGTAAAAGAATTGATGTAAGTCATTGTTTCCAAGAGAAAGGGAGACCGGAGTGTAAAAAAGCGTTGTTTTTGGACGGCAATGAAGAAATAACTGTTTTGCGATTTCTCTTGCTCAGAAAGACTTAGAAAGTTGATAATTATGGGCAATGTAAGAAATGTCATGAGAAACAAGAATTATGTAAAAGAATTGATGTAAGTCATTGTTTAGAAGAGAAAGGGAGACAGGAGTGTAAAAAAGCGTTGTTTTTGGAGGGCAATGAAGAAATGACTATCTTTTGCGATTTCTCCTGCTCAGAAAGACTTAGAAAGTTGATAATTGGGGGCAATGTAAGAAATGTCATGAGAAACAAGAATTATGTAAAAGAATTGATGTAAGTCATTGTTTCCAAGAGAAAGGGAGACAGGAGTGTAAAAAAGCGTTGTTTTTGGACGGCAATGAAGAAATGACTATGTTTTGCGATTTCTCCTGCTCAGAAAGACTTAGAAAGTTGATAATTGTGGGCAATGTAAGAAATGTCATGAGAAACAAGAATTATGTAAAAGAATTGATGTAAGTCATTGTTTCCAAGAGAAAGGCAGACAGGAGTGTAAAAAGGCGTTGCTTTTGGACGCCAATGAAGAAATGACTGTTTTGCGATTTCTCCTGCTCAGAAAGACTTAGAAAGTTGATAATTGTGGGCAATGTTAGAAATGTCATGAGAAACAAGAATTATGTAAAAGAATTGATGTAAGTCATTGTTTCCAAGAGAAAGGGAGACCGGAGTGTAAAAAAGCGTTGTTTTTGGACGGCAATGAAGAAATGACTGTTTTGTGATTTCTCTTGCTCAGAAAGACTTAGAAAGTTGATAATTGTGGGCAATGTTAGAAATGTCATGAGAAACAAGAATTATGTAAAAGAATTGATGTAAGTCATTGTTTCCAAGAGAAAGGGAGACAGGAGTGTAAAAAAGCGTTGTTTTTGGACGGCAATGAAGAAATGACTATGTTTTGCGATTTCTCCTGCTCAGAAAGACTTAGAAAGTTGATAATTGTGGGCAATGTAAGAAATGTCATGAGAAACAAGAATTATGTAAAAGAATTGATGTAAGTCATTGTTTCCAAGAGAAAGGGAGACAGGAGTGTAAAAAAGCGTTGTTTTTGGACGGCAATGAAGAAATGACTATGTTTTGCGATTTCTCCTGCTCAGAAAGACTTAGAAAGTTGATAATTGTGGGCAATGTAAGAAATGTCATGAGAAACAAGAATTATGTAAAAGAATTGATGTAAGTCATTGTTTCCAAGAGAAAGGGAGACAGGAGTGTAAAAAAGCGTTGTTTTTGGACGCCAATGAAGAAATGACTATGTTTTGCGATTTCTCTTGCTCAGAAAGACTTAGAAAGTTGATAATTGTGGGCAATGTAAGAAATGTCATGAGAAACAAGAATTATGTAAAAGAATTGATGTAAGTCATTGTTTCCAAGAGAAAGGGAGACAGGAGTGTAAAAAAGTGTTGTTTTTGGACGCCAATGAAGAAATGACTGTTTTGCGATTTCTCTTGCTCAGAAAGACTTAGAAAGTTGATAATTGTGGGCAATGTTAGAAATGTCATGAGAAACAAGAATTATGTAAAAGAATTGATGTAAGTCATTGTTTCCAAGAGAAAGGGAGACAGGAGTGTAAAAAAGCGTTGTTTTTGGACGGCAATGAAGAAATGACTATGTTTTGCGATTTCTCCTGCTCAGAAAGACTTAGAAAGTTGATAATTGTGGGCAATGTTAGAAATGTCATGAGAAACAAGAATTATGTAAAAGAATTGATGTAAGTCATTGTTTCCAAGAGAAAGGGAGACAGAGAGTGTAAAAAAGCGTTGTTTTTGGACGCCAATGAAGAAATGACTATGTTTTGCGATTTCTCCTGCTCAGAAAGACTTAGAAAGTTGATAATTGTGGGCAATGTAAGAAATGTCATGAGAAACAAGAATTATGTAAAAGAATTGATGTAAGTCATTGTTTCCAAGAGAAAGGGAGACAGGAGTGTAAAAAAGCGTTGTTTTTGGACGCCAATGAAGAAATGACTGTTTTGCGATTTCTCCTGCTCAGAAAGACTTAGAAAGTTGATAATTGTGGGCAATGTAAGAAATGTCATGAGAAACAAGAATTATGTAAAAGAATTGATGTAAGTCATTGTTTCCAAGAGAAAGGGAGACAGGAGTGTAAAAAAGCGTTGTTTTTGGACGGCAATGAAGAAATGACTGTTTTGCGATTTCTCTTGCTCAGAAAGACTTAGAAAGTTGATAATTGTGGGCAATGTTAGAAATGTCATGAGAAACAAGAATTATGTAAAAGAATTGATGTAAGTCATTGTTTCCAAGAGAAAGGGAGACCGGAGTGTAAAAAAGCGTTGTTTTTGGACGGCAATGAAGAAATAACTGTTTTGCGATTTCTCTTGCTCAGAAAGACTTAGAAAGTTGATAATTATGGGCAATGTAAGAAATGTCATGAGAAACAAGAATTATGTAAAAGAATTGATGTAAGTCATTGTTTAGAAGAGAAAGGGAGACAGGAGTGTAAAAAAGCGTTGTTTTTGGAGGGCAATGAAGAAATGACTATCTTTTGCGATTTCTCCTGCTCAGAAAGACTTAGAAAGTTAATAATTGTGGGCAATGTAAGAAATGTCATGAGAAACAAGAATTATGTAAAAGAATTGATGTAAGTCATTGTTTCCAAGAGAAAGGGAGACAGGAGTGTAAAAAAGCGTTGTTTTTGGACGGCAATGAAGAAATGACTATGTTTTGCGATTTCTCCTGCTCAGAAAGACTTAGAAAGTTGATAATTGTGGGCAATGTAAGAAATGTCATGAGAAACAAGAATTATGTAAAAGAATTGATGTAAGTCATTGTTTCCAAGAGAAAGGCAGACAGGAGTGTAAAAAAGCGTTGTTTTTGGACGCCAATGAAGAAATGACTGTTTTGCGATTTCTCCTGCTCAGAAAGACTTAGAAAGTTGATAATTGTGGGCAATGTTAGAAATGTCATGAGAAACAAGAATTATGTAAAAGAATTGATGTAAGTCATTGTTTCCAAGAGAAAGGGAGACCGGAGTGTAAAAAAGCGTTGTTTTTGGACGGCAATGAAGAAATGACTGTTTTGTGATTTCTCTTGCTCAGAAAGACTTAGAAAGTTGATAATTGTGGGCAATGTTAGAAATGTCATGAGAAACAAGAATTATGTAAAAGAATTGATGTAAGTCATTGTTTCCAAGAGAAAGGGAGACAGGAGTGTAAAAAAGCGTTGTTTTTGGACGGCAATGAAGAAATGACTATGTTTTGCGATTTCTCCTGCTCAGAAAGACTTAGAAAGTTGATAATTGTGGGCAATGTAAGAAATGTCATGAGAAACAAGAATTATGTAAAAGAATTGATGTAAGTCATTGTTTCCAAGAGAAAGGGAGACAGGAGTGTAAAAAAGCGTTGTTTTTGGACGCCAATGAAGAAATGACTATGTTTTGCGATTTCTCTTGCTCAGAAAGACTTAGAAAGTTGATAATTGTGGGCAATGTTAGAAATGTCATGAGAAACAAGAATTATGTAAAAGAATTGATGTAAGTCATTGTTTCCAAGAGAAAGGGAGACAGGAGTGTAAAAAAGCGTTGTTTTTGGACGCCAATGAAGAAATGACTTTTTTGCGATTTCTCTTGCTCAGAAAGACTTAGAAAGTTGATAATTGTGGGCAATGTTAGAAATGTCATGAGAAACAAGAATTATGTAAAAGAATTGATGTAAGTCATTGTTTCCAAGAGAAAGGGAGACAGGAGTGTAAAAAAGCGTTGTTTTTGGACGGCAATGAAGAAATGACTATGTTTTGCGATTTCTCCTGCTCAGAAAGACTTAGAAAGTTGATAATTGTGGGCAATGTAAGAAATGTCATGAGAAACAAGAATTATGTAAAAGAATTGATGTAAGTCATTGTTTCCAAGAGAAAGGGAGACAGGAGTGTAAAAAAGCGTTGTTTTTGGACGCCAATGAAGAAATGACTGTTTTGCGATTTCTCTTGCTCAGAAAGACTTAGAAAGTTGATAATTGTGGGCAATGTTAGAAATGTCATGAGAAACAAGAATTATGTAAAAGAATTGATGTAAGTCATTGTTTCCAAGAGAAAGGGAGACAGGAGTGTAAAAAAGCGTTGTTTTTGGACGGCAATGAAGAAATGACTATGTTTTGCGATTTCTCCTGCTCAGAAAGACTTAGAAAGTTGATAATTGTGGGCAATGTAAGAAATGTCATGAGAAACAAGAATTATGTAAAAGAATTGATGTAAGTCATTGTTTCCAAGAGAAAGGGAGACAGGAGTGTAAAAAAGCGTTGTTTTTGGACGCCAATGAAGAAATGACTGTTTTGCGATTCTCCTGCTCAGAAAGACTTAGAAAGTTGATAATTGTGGGCAATGTAAGAAATGTCATGAGAAACAAGAATTATGTAAAAGAATTGATGTAAGTCATTGTTTCCAAGAGAAAGGGAGACAGGAGTGTAAAAAAGCGTTGTTTTTGGACGGCAATGAAGAAATGACTGTTTTGCGATTTCTCTTTCTCAGAAAGACTTAGAAAGTTGATAATTGTGGGCAATGTTAGAAATGTCATGAGAAACAAGAATTATGTAAAAGAATTGATGTAAGTCATTGTTTCCAAGAGAAAGGGAGACCGGAGTGTAAAAAAGCGTTGTTTTTGGACGGCAATGAAGAAATAACTGTTTTGCGATTTCTCTTGCTCAGAAAGACTTAGAAAGTTGATAATTGTGGGCAATGTAAGAAATGTCATGAGAAACAAGAATTATGTAAAAGAATTGATGTAAGTCATTGTTTAGAAGAGAAAGGGAGACAGGAGTGTAAAAAAGCGTTGTTTTTGGACGGCAATGAAGAAATGACTATGTTTTGCGATTTCTCCTGCTCAGAAAGACTTAGAAAGTTGATAATTGGGGGCAATGTAAGAAATGTCATGAGAAACAAGAATTATGTAAAAGAATTGATGTAAGTCATTGTTTCCAAGAGAAAGGGAGACAGGAGTGTAAAAAAGCGTTGTTTTTGGACGGCAATGAAGAAATGACTATGTTTTGGGATTTCTCCTGCTCAGAAAGACTTAGAAAGTTGATAATTGTGGGCAATGTAAGAAATGTCATGAGAAACAAGAATTATGTAAAAGAATTGATGTAAGTCATTGTTTCCAAGAGAAAGGGAGACAGGAGTGTAAAAAAGCGTTGCTTTTGGACTGCAATGAAGAAATGACTATGTTTTGCGATTTCTCCTGCTCAGAAAGACTTAGAAAGTTGATAATTGTGGGCAATGTAAGAAATGTCATGAGAAACAAGAATTATGTAAAAGAATTGATGTAAGTCATTGTTTCCAAGAGAAAGGGAGACAGGAGTGTAAAAAAGCGTTGTTTTTGGACGCCAATGAAGAAATGACTGTTTTGCGATTTCTCTTGCTCAGAAAGACTTAGAAAGTTGATAATTGTGGGCAATGTTAGAAATGTCATGAGAAACAAGAATTATGTAAAAGAATTGATGTAAGTCATTGTTTCCAAGAGAAAGGGAGACAGGAGTGTAAAAAAGCGTTGTTTTTGGACGCCAATGAAGAAATGACTATGTTTTGCGATTTCTCCTGCTCAGAAAGACTTAGAAAGTTGATAATTGTGGGCAATGTTAGAAATGTCATGAGAAACAAGAATTATGTAAAAGAATTGATGTAAGTCATTGTTTCCAAGAGAAAGGGAGACCGGAGTGTAAAAAAGCGTTGTTTTTGGACGGCAATGAAGAAATAACTGTTTTGCGATTTCTCTTGCTCAGAAAGACTTAGAAAGTTGATAATTATGGGCAATGTAAGAAATGTCATGAGAAACAAGAATTATGTAAAAGAATTGATGTAAGTCATTGTTTAGAAGAGAAAGGGAGACAGGAGTGTAAAAAAGCGTTGTTTTTGGAGGGCAATGAAGAAATGACTATCTTTTGCGATTTCTCCTGCTCAGAAAGACTTAGAAAGTTGATAATTGGGGGCAATGTAAGAAATGTCATGAGAAACAAGAATTATGTAAAAGAATTGATGTAAGTCATTGTTTCCAAGAGAAAGGGAGACAGGAGTGTAAAAAAGCGTTGTTTTTGGACGGCAATGAAGAAATGACTATGTTTTGCGATTTCTCCTGCTCAGAAAGACTTAGAAAGTTGATAATTGTGGGCAATGTAAGAAATGTCATGAGAAACAAGAATTATGTAAAAGAATTGATGTAAGTCATTGTTTCCAAGAGAAAGGCAGACAGGAGTGTAAAAAGGCGTTGCTTTTGGACGCCAATGAAGAAATGACTGTTTTGCGATTTCTCCTGCTCAGAAAGACTTAGAAAGTTGATAATTGTGGGCAATGTTAGAAATGTCATGAGAAACAAGAATTATGTAAAAGAATTGATGTAAGTCATTGTTTCCAAGAGAAAGGGAGACCGGAGTGTAAAAAAGCGTTGTTTTTGGACGGCAATGAAGAAATGACTGTTTTGTGATTTCTCTTGCTCAGAAAGACTTAGAAAGTTGATAATTGTGGGCAATGTTAGAAATGTCATGAGAAACAAGAATTATGTAAAAGAATTGATGTAAGTCATTGTTTCCAAGAGAAAGGGAGACAGGAGTGTAAAAAAGCGTTGTTTTTGGACGGCAATGAAGAAATGACTATGTTTTGCGATTTCTCCTGCTCAGAAAGACTTAGAAAGTTGATAATTGTGGGCAATGTAAGAAATGTCATGAGAAACAAGAATTATGTAAAAGAATTGATGTAAGTCATTGTTTCCAAGAGAAAGGGAGACAGGAGTGTAAAAAAGCGTTGTTTTTGGACGGCAATGAAGAAATGACTATGTTTTGCGATTTCTCCTGCTCAGAAAGACTTAGAAAGTTGATAATTGTGGGCAATGTAAGAAATGTCATGAGAAACAAGAATTATGTAAAAGAATTGATGTAAGTCATTGTTTCCAAGAGAAAGGGAGACAGGAGTGTAAAAAAGCGTTGTTTTTGGACGCCAATGAAGAAATGACTATGTTTTGCGATTTCTCTTGCTCAGAAAGACTTAGAAAGTTGATAATTGTGGGCAATGTAAGAAATGTCATGAGAAACAAGAATTATGTAAAAGAATTGATGTAAGTCATTGTTTCCAAGAGAAAGGGAGACAGGAGTGTAAAAAAAGCGTTGTTTTTGGACGCCAATGAAGAAATGACTGTTTTGCGATTTCTCTTGCTCAGAAAGACTTAGAAAGTTGATAATTGTGGGCAATGTTAGAAATGTCATGAGAAACAAGAATTATGTAAAAGAATTGATGTAAGTCATTGTTTCCAAGAGAAAGGGAGACAGGAGTGTAAAAAAGCGTTGTTTTTGGACGGCAATGAAGAAATGACTATGTTTTGCGATTTCTCCTGCTCAGAAAGACTTAGAAAGTTGATAATTGTGGGCAATGTTAGAAATGTCATGAGAAACAAGAATTATGTAAAAGAATTGATGTAAGTCATTGTTTCCAAGAGAAAGGGAGACAGGAGTGTAAAAAAGCGTTGTTTTTGGACGCCAATGAAGAAATGACTATGTTTTGCGATTTCTCCTGCTCAGAAAGACTTAGAAAGTTGATAATTGTGGGCAATGTAAGAAATGTCATGAGAAACAAGAATTATGTAAAAGAATTGATGTAAGTCATTGTTTCCAAGAGAAAGGGAGACAGGAGTGTAAAAAAGCGTTGTTTTTGGACGCCAATGAAGAAATGACTGTTTTGCGATTTCTCCTGCTCAGAAAGACTTAGAAAGTTGATAATTGTGGGCAATGTAAGAAATGTCATGAGAAACAAGAATTATGTAAAAGAATTGATGTAAGTCATTGTTTCCAAGAGAAAGGGAGACAGGAGTGTAAAAAAGCGTTGTTTTTGGACGGCAATGAAGAAATGACTGTTTTGCGATTTCTCTTGCTCAGAAAGACTTAGAAAGTTGATAATTGTGGGCAATGTTAGAAATGTCATGAGAAACAAGAATTATGTAAAAGAATTGATGTAAGTCATTGTTTCCAAGAGAAAGGGAGACCGGAGTGTAAAAAAGCGTTGTTTTTGGACGGCAATGAAGAAATAACTGTTTTGCGATTTCTCTTGCTCAGAAAGACTTAGAAAGTTGATAATTATGGGCAATGTAAGAAATGTCATGAGAAACAAGAATTATGTAAAAGAATTGATGTAAGTCATTGTTTAGAAGAGAAAGGGAGACAGGAGTGTAAAAAAGCGTTGTTTTTGGAGGGCAATGAAGAAATGACTATCTTTTGCGATTTCTCCTGCTCAGAAAGACTTAGAAAGTTAATAATTGTGGGCAATGTAAGAAATGTCATGAGAAACAAGAATTATGTAAAAGAATTGATGTAAGTCATTGTTTCCAAGAGAAAGGGAGACAGGAGTGTAAAAAAGCGTTGTTTTTGGACGGCAATGAAGAAATGACTATGTTTTGCGATTTCTCCTGCTCAGAAAGACTTAGAAAGTTGATAATTGTGGGCAATGTAAGAAATGTCATGAGAAACAAGAATTATGTAAAAGAATTGATGTAAGTCATTGTTTCCAAGAGAAAGGCAGACAGGAGTGTAAAAAAGCGTTGTTTTTGGACGCCAATGAAGAAATGACTGTTTTGCGATTTCTCCTGCTCAGAAAGACTTAGAAAGTTGATAATTGTGGGCAATGTTAGAAATGTCATGAGAAACAAGAATTATGTAAAAGAATTGATGTAAGTCATTGTTTCCAAGAGAAAGGGAGACCGGAGTGTAAAAAAGCGTTGTTTTTGGACGGCAATGAAGAAATGACTGTTTTGTGATTTCTCTTGCTCAGAAAGACTTAGAAAGTTGATAATTGTGGGCAATGTTAGAAATGTCATGAGAAACAAGAATTATGTAAAAGAATTGATGTAAGTCATTGTTTCCAAGAGAAAGGGAGACAGGAGTGTAAAAAAGCGTTGTTTTTGGACGGCAATGAAGAAATGACTATGTTTTGCGATTTCTCCTGCTCAGAAAGACTTAGAAAGTTGATAATTGTGGGCAATGTAAGAAATGTCATGAGAAACAAGAATTATGTAAAAGAATTGATGTAAGTCATTGTTTCCAAGAGAAAGGGAGACAGGAGTGTAAAAAAGCGTTGTTTTTGGACGCCAATGAAGAAATGACTATGTTTTGCGATTTCTCTTGCTCAGAAAGACTTAGAAAGTTGATAATTGTGGGCAATGTTAGAAATGTCATGAGAAACAAGAATTATGTAAAAGAATTGATGTAAGTCATTGTTTCCAAGAGAAAGGGAGACAGGAGTGTAAAAAAGCGTTGTTTTTGGACGCCAATGAAGAAATGACTTTTTTGCGATTTCTCTTGCTCAGAAAGACTTAGAAAGTTGATAATTGTGGGCAATGTTAGAAATGTCATGAGAAACAAGAATTATGTAAAAGAATTGATGTAAGTCATTGTTTCCAAGAGAAAGGGAGACAGGAGTGTAAAAAAGCGTTGTTTTTGGACGGCAATGAAGAAATGACTATGTTTTGCGATTTCTCCTGCTCAGAAAGACTTAGAAAGTTGATAATTGTGGGCAATGTAAGAAATGTCATGAGAAACAAGAATTATGTAAAAGAATTGATGTAAGTCATTGTTTCCAAGAGAAAGGGAGACAGGAGTGTAAAAAAGCGTTGTTTTTTGGACGCCAATGAAGAAATGACTGTTTTGCGATTTCTCTTGCTCAGAAAGACTTAGAAAGTTGATAATTGTGGGCAATGTTAGAAATGTCATGAGAAACAAGAATTATGTAAAAGAATTGATGTAAGTCATTGTTTCCAAGAGAAAGGGAGACAGGAGTGTAAAAAAGCGTTGTTTTTGGACGCCAATGAAGAAATGACTGTTTTGCGATTTCTCCTGCTCAGAAAGACTTAGAAAGTTGATAATTGTGGGCAATGTAAGAAATGTCATGAGAAACAAGAATTATGTAAAAGAATTGATGTAAGTCATTGTTTCCAAGAGAAAGGGAGACAGGAGTGTAAAAAAGCGTTGTTTTTGGACGGCAATGAAGAAATGACTGTTTTGCGATTTCTCTTGCTCAGAAAGACTTAGAAAGTTGATAATTGTGGGCAATGTTAGAAATGTCATGAGAAACAAGAATTATGTAAAAGAATTGATGTAAGTCATTGTTTCCAAGAGAAAGGGAGACCGGAGTGTAAAAAAGCGTTGTTTTTGGACGGCAATGAAGAAATGACTGTTTTGTGATTTCTCTTGCTCAGAAAGACTTAGAAAGTTGATAATTGTGGGCAATGTTAGAAATGTCATGAGAAACAAGAATTATGTAAAAGAATTGATGTAAGTCATTGTTTCCAAGAGAAAGGGAGACAGGAGTGTAAAAAAGCGTTGTTTTTGGACGGCAATGAAGAAATGACTATGTTTTGCGATTTCTCCTGCTCAGAAAGACTTAGAAAGTTGATAATTGTGGGCAATGTAAGAAATGTCATGAGAAACAAGAATTATGTAAAAGAATTGATGTAAGTCATTGTTTCCAAGAGAAAGGGAGACAGGAGTGTAAAAAAGCGTTGTTTTTGGACGCCAATGAAGAAATGACTATGTTTTGCGATTTCTCTTGCTCAGAAAGACTTAGAAAGTTGATAATTGTGGGCAATGTTAGAAATGTCATGAGAAACAAGAATTATGTAAAAGAATTGATGTAAGTCATTGTTTCCAAGAGAAAGGGAGACAGGAGTGTAAAAAAGCGTTGTTTTTGGACGCCAATGAAGAAATGACTTTTTTGCGATTTCTCTTGCTCAGAAAGACTTAGAAAGTTGATAATTGTGGGCAATGTTAGAAATGTCATGAGAAACAAGAATTATGTAAAAGAATTGATGTAAGTCATTGTTTCCAAGAGAAAGGGAGACAGGAGTGTAAAAAAGCGTTGTTTTTGGACGGCAATGAAGAAATGACTATGTTTTGCGATTTCTCCTGCTCAGAAAGACTTAGAAAGTTGATAATTGTGGGCAATGTAAGAAATGTCATGAGAAACAAGAATTATGTAAAAGAATTGATGTAAGTCATTGTTTCCAAGAGAAAGGGAGACAGGAGTGTAAAAAAGCGTTGTTTTTGGACGCCAATGAAGAAATGACTGTTTTGCGATTTCTCTTGCTCAGAAAGACTTAGAAAGTTGATAATTGTGGGCAATGTTAGAAATGTCATGAGAAACAAGAATTATGTAAAAGAATTGATGTAAGTCATTGTTTCCAAGAGAAAGGGAGACAGGAGTGTAAAAAAGCGTTGTTTTTGGACGCAATGAAGAAATGACTGTTTTGCGATTTCTCCTGCTCAGAAAGACTTAGAAAGTTGATAATTGTGGGCAATGTAAGAAATGTCATGAGAAACAAGAATTATGTAAAAGAATTGATGTAAGTCATTGTTTCCAAGAGAAAGGGAGACAGGAGTGTAAAAAAGCGTTGTTTTTGGACGGCAATGAAGAAATGACTGTTTTGCGATTTCTCTTGCTCAGAAAGACTTAGAAAGTTGATAATTGTGGGCAATGTTAGAAATGTCATGAGAAACAAGAATTATGTAAAAGAATTGATGTAAGTCATTGTTTCCAAGAGAAAGGGAGACCGGAGTGTAAAAAAGCGTTGTTTTTGGACGGCAATGAAGAAATAACTGTTTTGCGATTTCTCTTGCTCAGAAAGACTTAGAAAGTTGATAATTGTGGGCAATGTAAGAAATGTCATGAGAAACAAGAATTATGTAAAAGAATTGATGTAAGTCATTGTTTAGAAGAGAAAGGGAGACAGGAGTGTAAAAAAGCGTTGTTTTTGGACGGCAATGAAGAAATGACTATGTTTTGCGATTTCTCCTGCTCAGAAAGACTTAGAAAGTTGATAATTGGGGGCAATGTAAGAAATGTCATGAGAAACAAGAATTATGTAAAAGAATTGATGTAAGTCATTGTTTCCAAGAGAAAGGGAGACAGGAGTGTAAAAAAGCGTTGTTTTTGGACGGCAATGAAGAAATGACTATGTTTTGGGATTTCTCCTGCTCAGAAAGACTTAGAAAGTTGATAATTGTGGGCAATGTAAGAAATGTCATGAGAAACAAGAATTATGTAAAAGAATTGATGTAAGTCATTGTTTCCAAGAGAAAGGGAGACAGGAGTGTAAA
>NW_027447484.1:0-30489 GCF_038048845.1 Mixophyes fleayi | reverse complement strand
TCTAATCATGAATCATGAATCATGAATTAAATCATGAATCATGAATTGAATCATAAATCATGAATCAAGAATTAAATCATGAATCATGAATCATGAAACATGAATGGAATCATGAATCATGAATTGAATCAGGAATCATGAATCATGAATCATAAATCATGAATCATGAATCGAATCATGAATCATGAATCATGAATTGAATCATAAATCATGAATCGAATCATGAATCAGGAATTAAATCATGTATCATGAATCATGAATCATGAATCGAATCATGAATCCTGAATCATGAATCGAATCATGAATCATGAATTGAATCATGAATCATGAACTGAATCATGAATTGAATCATGAATCATGAATCATGAAATGAATCATGAATCATGAATTGAATCATGAATCGAATCATGAATCATGAATCGAATCATGAATCATGCATTGAATCATGAATCATGAATTGAATCATGAAATGAATCATGAATTGAATCATGAATCATGAATTGAATCATGAATCATGAAATGAATCATGAATCATGAATTGAATCATAAATCATTAATCATGAATTGAATCATGAATCATGAACTAATACATGATTCGAATCATGAATCATGAATCATGAAACGAATCATGAATCATGAATCAAATCATGAATCAAGAATCATGAATCATGAATCATGAATCAAATCATAAATCATGAATCATGAATTGAATCATGAATCATGAATCATGAATCATGAAATGAATCATGAATCATTAATCGAATCATTAATCGAATCATTAATCATGAATTGAATTATGAATTGAATCATGAATCATGAATTATGAATCTAATCATGAATCATGAATCATAATTTGAATCATGAATCATGAATCAAGAATTGAATCATGAATCATGAATCAAATCATGAATCATGAATTGAATCATAAATCATGAATTGAATCATGAATCATGAATCGAATCATGAATCGAATCATGAATCATAAATTGAATCATGAATTGAATCATGAATCAAGATTCATGAAATGAATCATGAATCATGAATTGAATCATAAATCATGAATCATGAATTGAATCATGAATCATGAACTAAATCATGAATCAAGAATCATGAATCATGAATTAAAACATGAATCATGAATTGAATCATGAATCATATATCATGAAATGAATCATGAATTAAATCATTAAATGAATCATGAATCATGAATTGAATCATAAATCATTAATCATGAATTAAATCATGAATCATGAACTAAATCATGAATTGAATCATGAATCATGAATCATGAAACGAATCATGAATCATGAATCAAATCATGAATCAAGAATCATGAATCATGAATCATGAATCGAATCATGAATCATGAATTGAATCATGAATCATGAATTGAATCATGAATCGAATCATGAATCATGAATCGAAACATGAATCATGCATTGAATAATGAATCATGAATTGAATCATGAATCATGAAGCGAATCATTAATCATGAATTGAATCATGAATCATGAATCATGAATTGAATCATGTATCATGAACTAAATCATGAATTGAATCATGAATCATGAATTGAATCATGAAATGAATCATGAATCATGAATCGAATCATGAATCGAATCATGAATCATGAATTGAATCATGAATTGAATCATGAATCATGAATCATGAAATGAATCATGAATCATGAATCAAATCATAAATCAAGAATCATGAATCATGAATCATGAATCGAATCATAAATCATGAATCATGAATTGAATCATGAATTATGAATCATGAATGGAATCATGAATCATGAATTGAATCATGAATTGAATCTTGAATTGAATCATGATTTATAAATTGAATCATGAATCGAATCATGAATCATGAATTAAATCATGATTTAAATAATGAATCATGAATTGAATCATGAATCATGAATCAAATAATGAATCATGAATTGAATCATGAATCATGAAACGAATCATGAATCATGAATTGAATCATGAATTGAATCATGATTTATAAATTGAATCATGAATCGAATCATGAATCATGAATTAAATCATGATTTAAATAATGAATCATGAATTGAATCATGAATCATGAATCAAATAATGAATCATGAATTGAATCATGAATCGAATCATAAATCATGAAGCGAATAATGAATCATGAATTGAATCATGAATCATGAATTGTTGATGCATGAAATGAATCATGACTTGAATCATAAATCATGAATCGAATCATGAATCATGAATTGAATCATGAATCATGAATCATGAATCATGAATTGAATCATAAATCAAATCATGAATCATGAATCATGAACTGAATCATGTATCATGAATTGAATCATGAATTGAATCTTGAATCGTGAATCATGAATTGAATCATGAATCATGAATTGAATCATGAATTGAATCATGAATTGTGAATCATGAAATAAATCATGAATTAAATCATGAAATGAATCATGAATCATGAATTGAATCATAAATCATTAATCATGAATTGAATCATGAATCATGAACTAAATCATGAATCAAGAATCATGAATAATGAATCAAATCATGAATCATGAATCATGAATTGAATCATGAATCATGAACCATGAATTGAATCATGAATCATGAATCATGAATTATGAATTGAATCATGAATCATGAAACTAATCATGAATCATGAATTGAATCATGATTTAAATAATGAATCATGAATTGAATCATGAATCATGAATCAAATCATGAATCATGAATTGAATCATGAATCATGAATCATGAATTGAATCATGAATCATGAATCATGAATCATGAATCATGAATCGAATCATGAATCATGAATCATGAATCAAATCATGAATCATGAATCATGAATTGAATCATGAATCATGAATTGAATCATGAATCATGAATCGAATCATGAATCATGAATCATGAATTGAATCATGAATCATGAATTGAATCATGAATCATGAATCGAATCATAAATCATTAATCATGAATCGAATCATGAATCATGAATCAAATCATGAATCATGAATCATGAATTGAATCATGAATCATGAATCATAAATTATGAATTGAATCATGAATCATGAAACAAATCATGAATCATGAATTGAATCATGAATCATGAATTGAATCATGAATCATGATATATGAATCTAATCATGAATCATGAATCATGAATTGAATCATGAATCATGAATCATGAATCATGAATCGAATCATGAATCATGATTTATGAATCGAATCATAAATCATGAATCATGAATTGAATCATGAATCATGAATCAAATCATGAATCAGGAATTAAATCATGAATCATGAATCATGAATCATAAATCGAATCATGAATCATGAACTGAATCATAATTTGAATCTTGAATCATGAAATGAATCATGAATCATGAAGTGAATCATGAATCGAATCATAAATCATGAATCGAATCATGAATCATGAATTGAATCATGAATCATAAATTGTTGATGCATGAAATTAATCATGACTTGAATCATAAATCAAATCATGAATCATGAATCATGAACTGAATCATGAATCATGAATTGAATCATGAATTGAATCTTGAATCGTGAATCATGAATTGAATCATGAATCATGAATCATGAATTGAATCATGAATCATGAATCATGAATTGAATCATAAATCATTAATCATGAATTGAATCATGAATCATGAACTAAATCATGAATCAAGAATCATGAATAATGAATTAAATCATGAATCATGAATCATGAATTGAATCATGAATCATGAATCATGAATTATGAATTGAATCATGAATCATGAAACGAATCATAAATCATGAATTGAATCATGAATTGAACCATGATTTATGAATCGAATCATGAATCATGAATCGAATCATGAATCATGAATTGAATCATGAATTGAATCATGAATTGAATCTTGAATCGTGAATCATGAATTGAATCATGAATCATGAATCATGAATTGAATCATGAATCATGAATCATGAATTGAATCTTGAATCGTGAATCATGAATTGAATCATGAATCATGAATCATGAATTGAATCATGAATCATGAATCATGAATTGAATCATAAATCATTAATCATGAATTGAATCATGAATCATGAACTAAATCATGAATCAAGAATCATGAATAATGAATTAAATCATGAATCATGAATCATGAATTGAATCATGAATCATGAATCATGAATTATGAATTGAATCATGAATCATGAAACGAATCATAAATCATGAATTGAATCATGAATTGAACCATGATTTATGAATCGAATCATGAATCATGAATCGAATCATGAATCATGAATTGAATCATGAATCATGAATCATGAATTGAATCATGAATCATGAATCATGAATGGAATCATGAATCATGAATCGAATCATGAATCATGAATTGAATCATGAATTGAATAATGAATCATGAAATGAATCATGAATCATGAATTGAATCATGAATCATGAATCGAATCATGAATCGAATCATGAATCATAAATTGAATCATGAATTAAATCATGAATCAAGATTCATGAAATGAATCATGAATCATGAATTGAATCATAAATCATGAATCATGAATTGAATCATGAATCATGAACTAAATCATGAATCAAGAATCATGAATCATGAATTAAAACATGAATCATGAATTGAATCATGAATCATATATCATGAAATGAATCATGAATTAAATCATTAAATGAATCATGAATCATGAATTGAATCATAAATCATGAATCATGAAACGAATCATGAATCATGAATCAAATCATGAATCAAGAATCATGAATCATGAATCATGAATCGAATCATGAATCATGAATTGAATCATGAATCGAATCATGAATCATGAATCGAATCATGAATCATGCATTAAATCATGAATCATTAATTGAATCATGAAATGAATCATGAATTGAATCATGAATCATGAATCGAATCATAAATCATGAATTGAATCATGAAATGAATCATGAATCATGAATTGAATCATGAATCATGAATCGAATCATGAATCGAATCATGAATCATAAATTGAATCATGAATTGAATCATGAATCAAGATTCATGAAATGAATCATGAATCATGAATTGAATCATAAATCATGAATCATGAATTGAATCATGAATCATGAACTAAATCATGAATCAAGAATCATGAATCATGAATTAAAACATGAATCATGAATTGAATCATGAATCATATATCATGAAATGAATCATGAATTAAATCATTAAATGAATCATGAATCATGAATTGAATCATAAATCATTAATCATGAATTAAATCCTGAATCATGAACTAAATCATGAATTGAATCATGAATCATGAATCATGAAATGAATCATGAATCATGAATCAAATCATGAATCAAGAATCATGAATCATGAATCATGAATCGAATCATGAATCATGAATTGAATCATGAATCATGAATTGAATCATGAATCGAATCATGAATCATGAATCGAAACATGAATCATGCATTGAATAATGAATCATGAATTGAATCATGAATCATGAATCGAATTATAAATCATGAATTGAATCATGAATCATGAATCATGAATTGAATCATGTATCATGAACTAAATCATGAATTGAATCATGAATCATGAATTGAATCATGAAATGAATCATGAATTGAATCATAAATCATTAATCATTAATTGAATCATGAATCATGAACTAATACATGAATTGAATCATGAATCATGAATCATGAAATGAATCATGAATCATGAATCAAATCATAAATCAAGAATCATGAATCATGAATCATGAATCGAATCATAAATCATGAATCATGAATTGAATCATGAATTATGAATCATGAATGGAATCATGAATCATGAATTGAATCATGAATTGAATCTTGAATCGTGAATCATGAATTGAATCATGAATCATGAATCATGAATTGAATCATAAATCATTAATCATGAATTGAATCATAAATAATGAACTAAATCATGAATCAAGAATCATGAATAATGAATCAAATCATGAATCATAAATCATGAATTGAATCATGAATCATGAACCATGAATTGAATCATGAATCATGAATCATGAATTATGAATTAAATCATGAATCATGAAACGAATCATGAATCATGAATTGAATCATGAATTGAATCATGATTTATAAATTGAATCATGAATCGAATCATGAATCATGAATTAAATCATGATTTAAATAATGAATCATGAATTGAATCATGATTCATGAATCAAATAATGAATCATGAATTGAATCATGAATCGAATCATAAATCATGAAGCGAATAATGAATCATGAATTGAATCATGAATCATGAATTGTTGATGCATGAAATGAATCATGACTTGAATCATAAATCATGAATCGAATCATGAATCATGAATTGAATCATGAATCATGAATCATGAATCATGAATTGAATCAAAAATCAAATCATGAATCATGAATCATGAACTGAATCATGTATCATGAATTGAATCATGAATTGAATCTTGAATCGTGAATCATGAATTGAATCATGAATCATGAATTGAATCATGAATTGAATCATGAATTGTGAATCATGAAATAAATCATGAATTAAATCTTGAAATGAATCATGAATCATGAATTGAATCATAAATCATTAATCATGAATTGAATCATGAATCATGAACTAAATCATGAATCAAGAATCATGAATAATGAATCAAATCATGAATCATGAATCATGAATTGAATCATGAATCATGAACCATGAATTGAATCATGAATCATGAAACTAATCATGAATCATGAATTGAATCATGATTTAAATAATGAATCATGAATTGAATCATGAATCATGAATCAAATCATGAATCATGAATTGAATCATGAATCATGAATCATGAATTGAATCATGAATCATGAATCATGAATCGAATCATGAATCATGAATCATGAATCAAATCATGAATCATGAATCATGAATTGAATCATGAATCATGAATCGAATCATGAATCATGAATCGAATCATGAATCATGAATCGAATCATGAATCATGAATCATGAATTGAATCATGAATCATGAATTGAATCATGAATCATGAATCGAATCATAAATCATTAATCATGAATCGAATCATGAATCATGAATCAAATCATGAATCATGAATCATGAATTGAATCATGAATCATGAATCATAAATTATGAATTGAATCATGAATCATGAAACAAATCATGAATCATGAATTGAATCATGAATCATGAATTGAATCATGAATCATGATATATGAATCTAATCATGAATCATGAATCATGAATTGAATCATGAATCATGAATCATGAATTATGAATCGAATCATGAATCATGAATCATGAATCGAATCATAAATCATGAATCATGAATTGAATCATGAATCATGAATCAAATCATGAATCAGGAATTAAATCATGAATCATGAATCATGAATCATAAATCGAATCATGAATCATGAACTGAATCATAATTTGAATCTTGAATCATGAAATGAATCATGAATCATGAAGTGAATCATGAATCGAATCATAAATCATGAATCGAATCATGAATCATGAATTGAATCATGAATCATAAATTGTTGATGCATGAAATTAATCATGACTTGAATCATAAATCATGAATCGAATCATTAATCATGAATCATGAATCATGAATTGAATCATAAATCAAATCATGAATCATGAATCATGAACTGAATCATGAATCATGAATTGAATCATGAATTGAATCTTGAATCGTGAATCATGAATTGAATCATGAATCATGAATCATGAATTGAATCATGAATCATGAATCATGAATTGAATCATAAATCATTAATCATGAATTGAATCATGAATCATGAACTAAATCATGAATCATGAATAATGAATTAAATCATGAATCATGAATCATGAATTGAATCATGAATCATGAATCATGAATTATGAATTGAATCATGAATCATGAAACGAATCATAAATCATGAATTGAATCATGAATTGAACCATGATTTATGAATCGAATCATGAATCATGAATCGAATCATGAATCATGAATTGAATCATGAATTGAATCATGAATTGAATCTTGAATCGTGAATCATGAATTGAATCATGAATCATGAATCATGAATTGAATCATGAATCATGAATCATGAATTGAATCATAAATCATTAATCATGAATTGAATCATGAATCATGAACTAAATCATGAATCAAGAATCATGAAAAATGAATTAAATCATGAATCATGAATCATGAATTGAATCATGAATCATGAATCATGAATTATGAATTGAATCATGAATCATGAAACGAATCATAAATCATGAATTGAATCATGAATTGAACCATGATTTATGAATCGAATCATGAATCATGAATCGAATCATGAATCATGAATTGAATCATGAATCATGAATCATGAATTGAATCATGAATCATGAATCATGAATGGAATCATGAATCATGAATGGAATCATGAATCATGAATTGAATCATGAATTGAATAATGAATCATGAAATGAATCATGAATCATGAATTGAATCATGAATCATGAATCGAATCATGAATCGAATCATGAATCATAAATTGAATCATGAATTGAATCATGAATCAAGATTCATGAAATGAATCATGAATCATGAATTGAATCATAAATCATGAATCATGAATTGAATCATGAATCATGAACTAAATCATGAATCAAGAATCATGAATCATGAATTAAAACATGAATCATGAATTGAATCATGAATCATATATCATGAAATGAATCATGAATTAAATCATTAAATGAATCATGAATCATGAATTGAATCATAAATCATGAATCATGAAACGAATCATGAATCATGAATCAAATCATGAATCATGAATCGAATCATGAATCATGCATTAAATCATGAATCATGAATTGAATCATGAATCGAATCATGAATCATGAATCGAATCATGAATCATGCATTAAATCATGAATCATTAATTGAATCATGAAATGAATCATGAATTGAATCATGAATCATGAATCGAATCATAAATCATGAATTGAATCATGAAATGAATCATGAATCATGAATTGAATCATGAATCATGAATCGAATCATGAATCGAATCATGAATCATAAATTGAATCATGAATTGAATCATGAATCAAGATTCATGAAATGAATCATGAATCATGAATTGAATCATAAATCATGAATCATGAATTGAATCATGAATCATGAACTAAACCATGAATCAAGAATCATGAATCATTAATTAAAACATGAATCATGAATTGAATCATGAATCATATATCATGAAATGAATCATGAATTAAATCATTAAATGAATCATGAATCATGAATTGAATCATAAATCATTAATCATGAATTAAATCATGAATCATGAACTAAATCATGAATTGAATCATGAATCATGAATCATGAAACGAATCATGAATCATGAATCAAATCATGAATCAAGAATCATGAATCATGAATCATGAATCGAATCATGAATCATGAATTGAATCATGAATCATGAATTGAATCATGAATCGAATCATGAATCATGAATCGAAACATGAATCATGCATTGAATAATGAATCATGAATTGAATCATGAATCATGAATCGAATCATAAATCATGAATTGAATCATGAATCATGAATCATGAATTGAATCATGTATCATGAACTAAATCATGAATTGAATCATGAATCATGAATTGAATCATGAAATGAATCATGAATTGAATCATAAATCATTAATCATTAATTGAATCATGAATCATGAACTAATACATGAATTGAATCATGAATCATGAATCATGAAATGAATCATGAATCATGAATCAAATCATAAATCAAGAATCATGAATCATGAATCATGAATCGAATCATAAATCATGAATCATGAATTGAATCATGAATTATGAATCATGAATGGCATCATGAATCATGAATTGAATCATGAATTGAATCTTGAATCGTGAATCATGAATTGAATCATGAATCATGAATCATGAATTGAATCATAAATCATTAATCATGAATTGAATCATAAATAATGAACTAAATCATGAATCAAGAATCATGAATAATGAATCAAATCATGAATCATAAATCATGAATTGAATCATGAATCATGAACCATGAATTGAATCATGAATCATGAATCATGAATTATGAATTGAATCATGAATCATGAAACGAATCATGAATCATGAATTGAATCATGAATTGAATCATGATTTATAAATTGAATCATGAATCGAATCATGAATCATGAATTAAATCATGATTTAAATAATGAATCATGAATTGAATCATGAATCATGAATCAAATAATGAATCATGAATTGAATCATGAATCGAATCATAAATCATGAAGCGAATAATGAATCATGAATTGAATCATGAATCATGAATTGTTGATGCATGAAATGAATCATGACTTGAATCATAAATCATGAATCGAATCATGAATCATGAATTGAATCATGAATCATGAATCATGAATCATGAATTGAATTATAAATCAAATCATGAATCATGAATCATGAACTGAATCATGTATCATGAATTGAATCATGAATTGAATCTTGAATCGTGAATCATGAATTGAATCATGAATCATGAATTGAATCATGAATTGAATCATGAATTGTGAATCATGAAATAAATCATGAATTAAATCATGAAATGAATCATGAATCATGAATTGAATCATAAATCATTAATCATGAATTGAATCATGAATCATGAACTAAATCATGAATCAAGAATCATGAATAATGAATCAAATCATGAATCATGAATCATGAATTGAATCATGAATCATGAACCATGAATTGAATCATGAATCATGAATCATGAATTATGAATTGAATCATGAATCATGAAACTAATCATGAATCATGAATTGAATCATGATTTAAATAATGAATCATGAATTGAATCATGAATCATGAATCAAATCATGAATCATGAATTGAATCATGAATCATGAATCATGAATTGAATCATGAATCATGAATCATGAATCATGAATCGAATCATGAATCATGAATCATGAATCAAATCATGAATCATGAATCATGAATTGAATCATGAATCATGAATTGAATCATGAATCATGAATCGAATCATGAATCATGAATCATGAATTGAATCATGAATCATGAATTGAATCATGAATCATGAATCGAATCATAAATCATTAATCATGAATCGAATCATGAATCATGAATCAAATCATGAATCATGAATCATGAATTGAATCATGAATCATGAATCATAAATTATGAATTGAATCATGAATCATGAAACAAATCATGAATCATGAATTGAATCATGAATCATGAATTGAATCATGAATCATGATATATGAATCTAATCATGAATCATGAATCATGAATTGAATCATGAATCATGAATCATGAATCATGAATCGAATCATGAATCATGAATCATGAATCGAATCATAAATTATGAATCATGAATTGAATCATGAATCATGAATCAAATCATGAATCAGGAATTAAATCATGAATCATGAATCATGAATCATAAATCGAATCATGAATCATGAACTGAATCATAATTTGAATCTTGAATCATGAAATGAATCATGAATCATGAAGTGAATCATGAATCGAATCATAAATCATGAATCGAATCATGAATCATGAATTGAATCATGAATCATAAATTGTTGATGCATGAAATTAATCATGACTTGAATCATAAATCATGAATCGAATCATGAATCATGAATCATGAATCATGAATTGAATCATAAATCAAATCATGAATCATGAATCATGAACTGAATCATGAATCATGAATTGAATCATGAATTGAATCTTGAATCGTGAATCATGAATTGAATCATGAATCATGAATCATGAATTGAATCATGAATCATGAATCATGAATTGAATCATAAATCATTAATCATGAATTGAATCATGAATCATGAACTAAATCATGAATCAAGAATCATGAATAATGAATTAAATCATGAATCATGAATCATGAATTGAATCATGAATCATGAATCATGAATTATGAATTGAATCATGAATCATGAAACGAATCATAAATCATGAATTGAATCATGAATTGAACCATGATTTATGAATCGAATCATGAATCATGAATCGAATCATGAATCATGAATTGAATCATGAATTGAATCATGAATTGAATCTTGAATCGTGAATCATGAATTGAATCATGAATCATGAATCATGAATTGAATCATGAATCATGAATCATGAATTGAATCATAAATCATTAATCATGAATTGAATCATGAATCATGAACTAAATCATGAATCAAGAATCATGAATATTGAATTAAATCATGAATCATGAATCATGAATTGAATCATGAATCATGAATCATGAATTATGAATTGAATCATGAATCATGAAACGAATCATAAATCATGAATTGAATCATGAATTGAACCATGATTTATGAATCGAATCATGAATCATGAATCGAATCATGAATCATGAATTGAATCATGAATCATGAATCATGAATTGAATCATGAATCATGAATCATGAATGGAATCATGAATCGAATCATGAATCATGAATTGAATCATGAATTGAATAATGAATCATGAAATGAATCATGAATCATGAATTGAATCATGAATCATGAATCGAATCATGAATCGAATCATGAATCATAAATTGAATCATGAATTGAATTGTTAGATCTAAAAGAATCATGAATCAAGATTCATGAAATGAATCATGAATCATGAATTGAATCATAAATCATGAATCATGAATTGAATCATGAATCATGAACTAAATCATGAATCAAGAATCATGAATCATGAATTAAAACATGAATCATGAATTGAATCATGAATCATATATCATGAAATGAATCATGAATTAAATCATTAAATGAATCATGAATCATGAATTGAATCATAAATCATGAATCATGAAACGAATCATGAATCATGAATCAAATCATGAATCAAGAATCATGAATCATGAATCATGAATCGAATCATGAATCATGAATTGAATCATGAATCGAATCATGAATCATGAATCGAATCATGAATCATGCATTAAATCATGAATCATTAATTGAATCATGAAATGAATCATGATTTGAATCATGAATCATGAATCGAATCATAAATCATGAATTGAATCATGAATCATGAATCATGAATTGAATCATGAATCATGAACTAAATCATGAATTGAATCATGAATCATGAATTGAATCATGAAATGAATCATGAATTGAATCATAAATCATTAATCATTAATTGAATCATGAATCATGAACTAATACATGAATTGAATCATGAATCATGAATCAAATCATAAATCAAGAATCATGAATCATGAATCATGAATCAAATCATAAATCATGAATCATGAATTGAATCATGAATTATGAATCATGAATGGAATCATGAATCATGAATTGAATCATGAATTGAATCTTGAATCGTGAATCATGAATTGAATCATGAATCATGAATCATGAATTGAATCATAAATCATTAATCATGAATTGAATCATAAATAATGAACTAAATCATGAATCAAGAATCATGAATAATGAATCAAATCATGAATCATAAATCATGAATTGAATCATGAATCATGAACCATGAATTGAATCATGAATCATGAATCATGAATTATGAATTGAATCATGAATCATGAAATGAATCATGAATCATGAATTAAATCATGATTTAAATAATGAATCATGAATTGAATCATGAATCATGAATCAAATCATGAATTATGAATTGAATCATGAATCATGAAACTAATCATGAATCATGAATTGAATCATGAATTGAATCATGATTTATAAATCGAATCATGAATCGAATCATGAATCATGAATTGAATCATGATTTAAATAATGAATCATGAATTGAATCATGAATCATGAATCAAATCATGAATCATGAATCATGAATCATAAATCGAATCATGAATCATGAACTGAATCATAATTTGAATCTTGAATCATGAAATGAATCATGAATCATGAAGTGAATCATGAATCGAATCATAAATCATGAATCGAATCATGAATCATGAATTGAATCATGAATCATAAATTGTTGATGCATGAAATTAATCATGACTTGAATCATAAATCATGAATCGAATCATGAATCATGAATCATGAATCATGAATTGAATCATAAATCAAATCATGAATCATGAATCATGAACTGAATCATGAATCATGAATTGAATCATGAATTGAATCTTGAATCGTGAATCATTAATTGAATCATGAATCATGAATCATGAATTGAATCATAGATCATTAATCATGAATTGAATCATGAATCATGAACTAAATCATGAATCAAGAATCATGAATAATGAATTAAATCATGAATCATGAATCATGAATTGAATCATGAATCATGAATCTTGAATTATGAATTAAATCATGAATCATGAAACGAATCATAAATCATGAATTGAATCATGATTTGAATCATGATTTATAAATTGAATCATGAATCGAATCATGAATCATGAATTAAATCATGATTTAAATAATGAATCATGAATTGAATCATGAATCATGAATCAAATCATGAATCATGAATTGAATCATGAATCGAATCATAAATCATGAAGCGAATAATGAATCATGAATTGAATCATGAATCATGAATTGTTGATGCATGAAATGAATCATGACTTGAATCATAAATCATGAATCGAATCATGAATCATGAATTGAATCATGAATCATGAATCATGAATTGAATCATAAATCAAATCATGAATCATGAATCATGAACTGAATCATGTATCATGAATTGAATCATGAATTGAATCTTGAATCGTGAATCATGAATTGAATCATGAATCATGAATTGAATCATGAATTGAATCATGAATCATGAAATAAATCATGAATTAAATCATGAAATGAATCATGAATCATGAATTGAATCATAAATCATTAATCATGAATTGAATCATGAATCATGAACTAAATCATGAATCAAGAATTATGAATAATGAATCAAATCATGAATCATGAATCATGAATTGAATCATGAATCATGAACCATGAATTGAATCATGAATCATGAATCATGAATTATGAATTGAATCATGAATCATGAAACTAATCATGAATCATGAATTGAATCATGAATTGAATCATGATTTATAAATCGAATCATGAATCGAATCATGAATCATGAATTGAATCATGATTTAAATAATGAATCATGAATTGAATCATGAATCATGAATCAAATCATGAATCATGAATTGAATCATGAATCATGAATCATGAATTGAATCATGAATCATGATATATGAATCTAATCATGAATCATGAATCATGAATTGAATCATGAATCATGAATCATGAATCATGAATCGAATCATGAATCATGAATCATGAATCGAATCATAAATCATGAATCATGAATTGAATCATGAATCATGAATCAAATCATGAATCAGGAATTAAATCATGAATCATGAATCATGAATCATAAATCGAATCATGAATCATGAACTGAATCATAATTTGAATCTTGAATCATGAAATGAATCATGAATCATGAAGTGAATCATGAATCGAATCATAAATCATGAATCGAATCATAAATCATGAATCGAATCATGAATCATGAATTGAATCATGAATCATGAATCATGAATCATGAATTGAATCATAAATCAAATCATAAATCATTAATCATGAATTGAATCATGAATCATGAACTAAATCATGAATCAAGAATCATGAATAATGAATCAAATCATGAATCATGAATCATGAATTGAATCATGAATCATGAACCAAGAATTGAATCATGAATCATGAATCATGAATTATGAATTGAATCATGAATCATGAAACTAATCATGAATCATGAATTGAATCATGAATTGAATCATGATTTATAAATCAAATCATGAATCGAATCATGAATCATGAATTGAATCATGATTTAAATAATGAATCATGAATTGAATCATGAATCATGAATCAAATCATGAATCATGAATTGAATCATGAATCATGAATCATGAATTGAATCATGAATCATGAACTAAATCATGAATTGAATCATGAATCATGAATTGAATCATGAAATGAATCATGAATTGAATCATAAATCATTAATCATTAATTGAATCATGAATCATGAATCAAATCATAAATCAAGAATCATGAATCATGAATCATGAATCGAATCATAAATCATGAATCATGAATTGAAATCATGAATTATGAATCATGAATGGAATCATGAATCATGAATTGAATCATGAATTGAATCTTGAATCGTGAATCATGAATTGAATCATGAATCATGAATCATGAATTGAATCATAAATCATTAATCATGAATTGAATCATAAATAATGAAACTAAATCATGAATCAAGAATCATGAATAATGAATCAAATCATGAATCATAAATCATGAATTGAATCATGAATCATGAACCATGAATTGAATCATGAATCATGAATCATGAATTATGAATTGGAATCATGAATCATGAAACGAATCATGAATCATGAATTAAATCATGATTTAAATAATGAATCATGAATTGAATCATGAATCATGAATCAAATCATGAATCATGAATTGAATCATGAATCGAATCATAAATCATGAAGCAAATAATGAATCATGAATTGAATCATGAATCATGAATTGTTGATGCATGAAATGAATCATGACTTGAATCATAAATCATGAATCGAATCATGAATCATGAATTGAATCATGAATCATGAATCATGAATCATGAATTGAATCATAAATCAAATCATGAATCATGAATCATGAACTGAATCATGTATCATGGAATTGAATCATGAATTGAATCTTGAATCGTGAATCATGAATTGAATCATGAATCATGAATTGAATCATGAATTGAATCATGAATCGTGAATCCTGAAATAAATCATGAATTAAATCATGAAATGAATCATGAATCATGAATTGAATCATAAATCATTAATCATGAATTGAATCATGAATCATGAACTAAATCATGAATCAAGAATCATGAATAATGAATCAAATCATGAATCATGAACCATGAATTGAATCATGAATCATGAATCATGAATTATGAATTGAATCATGAATCATGAATCATGAATTATGAATTGAATCATGAATCATGAAACTAATCATGAATCATGAATTGAATCATGAATTGAATCATGATTTATAAATCGAATCATGAATCGAATCATGAATCATGAATTGAATCATGATTTAAATAATGAATCATGAATTGAATCATGAATCATGAATCAAATCATGAATCATGAATTGAATCATTGAATCATGAATCATGAATTGAATCATGAATCATGATATATGAATCTAATCATGAATCATGAATCATGAATTGAATCATGAATCATGAATCATGAATCATGAATCATGAATCGAATCATGAATCATGAATCATGAATCGAATCATAAATCATGAATCATGAATTGAATCATGAATCATGAATCAAATCATGAATCAGGAATTAAATCATGATTTATGAATCATGAATCATAAATCGAATCATGAATCATGAACTGAATCATATTTGAATCTTGAATCATGAAATGAATCATGAATCATGAAGTGAATCATGAATCGAATCATAAATCATGAATCGAATCATGAATCATGAATTGAATCATGAATCATAAATTGTTGATGCATGAAATTAATCATGACTTGAATCATAATCATGAATCGAATCATGAATCATGAATTGAATCATGAATCATGAATCATGAATCATGAATTGAATCATAAATCAAATCATGAATCATGAATCATGACTGAATCATGTATCATGAATTGAATCATGATTGAATCTTGAATCGTGAATCATGAATTGAATCATGAATCATGAATTGAATCATGAATTGAATCATGAATCGTGAATCATGAAATAAATCATGAATTAAATCATGAAATGAATCATGAATCATGAATTGAATCATAAATCATTAATCATGATTGAATCATGAAACATGAACTAAATCATGAATCAAGAATCATGAATAATGAATCAAATCATGAATCAAGAATCATGAATTGAATCATGAATCATGACCATGAATTGAATCATGAATCATGAATTATGAATTGAATCATGAATCATGAACTAATCATGAATCATGAATTGAATCATGAATTGAATCATGATTTATAAATCGAATCATGAATCGAATCATGAATCATGAATTGAATCATGATTTAAATAATGAATTCATGAATTGAATCATGAATCATGAATCAAATCATGAATCATGAATTGAATCATGCATCATGAATCATGAATTGAATCATGAATCATGAATCGAATCATGAATCATGAATACATGAATCAAATCATGAATCATGAATCATGAATTGAATACATGAATCATGAATTAAATCATGAATCATGAATTGAATCATGAATCATGAATCGAATCATGAATCATGATATATGAATCTAATCATGAATCATGAATCATGAATTGAATCATGAATCATGAATCATGAATCATGAATCATGAATTGAATCATTGAATCATGAATCATGAATCGAATCATAAATCATGAATCATGAATTGAATCATGAATCATGAATCAAATCATGAATCAGGAATTAAATCATGAATCATGAATCATGAATCATAAACGAATCATGAATCATGAACTGAATCATAATTTGAATCTTGAATCATGAAATGAATCATGAATCATGAAGTGAATCATGAATCGAATCATAAATCATGAATCGAATCATGAATCATGAATTGAATCATGAATCATAAATTGTTGATGCATGAAATTAATCATGACTTGAATCATAAAATCATGAATCGAATCATGAATCATGAATCATGAATCATGAATTGAATCATAAATCAAATCATGAATCATGAATCATGAACTGAATCATGAATCATGAATTGAATCATGAATTGAATCTTGAATCGTGAATAATTAATTGAATCATGAATCATGAATCATGAATTGAATCATGAATCATGAACTAAATCATGAATCAAGAATCATGAATAATGAATTAAATCATGAATCGAATCATGAATCATGAATTAAATCATGATTTAAATAATGAATCATGAATTGAATCATGAATCATGAATCAAATCATGAATCATGAATTGAATCATGAATCGAATCATAAATCATGAAGCGAATAATGAATCATGAATTGAATCATGAATCATGAATTGTTGATGCATGAAATGAATCATGACTTGAATCATAAATCATGAATCGAATCATGAATCATGAATTGAATCATGAATCATGAATCATGAATCATGAATTTGAATCATAAATCAAATCATGAATCATGAATCATGAACTGAATCATGTATCATGAATTGAATCATGAATTGAATCTTGAATTGTGAATCATGAATTGAATCATGAATCATGAATTGAATCATGAATCATGAATTGAATCATGAATCATGAATCGAATCATGAATCATGATATATGAATCTAATCATGAATCATGAATCATGAATTGAATCATGAATCATGAATCATGAATCATGAACATGAATTGAATCATGAATCATGAGTCATGAATCGAATCATAAATCATGAATCATGAATTGAATCATGAATCATGAATCAAATCATGAATCAGGAATTAAATCATGAATCATGAATCATGAATCATAAATCGAATCATGAATCATGAACTGAATCATAATTTGAATCTTGAATCATGAAATGAATCATGAATCATGAAGTGAATCATGAATCGAATCATAAATCATGAATCGAATCATGAATCATGAATTGAATCATGAATCATAAATTGTTGATGCATGAAATTAATCATGACTTGAATCATAAATCATGAATCGAATCATGAATCATGAATCATGAATCATGAATTGAATCATAAATCAAATCATGAATCATGAATCATGAACTGAATCATGAATCATGAATTGAATCATGAATTGAATCTTGAATCGTGAATAATTAATTGAATCATGAATCATGAATCATGAAATTGAATCATGAATCATGAACTAAATCATGAATCAAGAATCATGAATAATGAATTAAATCATGAATCGAATCATGAATCATGAATTAAATCATGATTTAAATAATTGAATCATGAATTGAATCATGAATCATGAATCAAATCATGAATCATGAATTGAATCATGAATCGAATCATAAATCATGAAAGCGAATAATGAATCATGAATTGAATCATGAATCATGAATTGTTGATGCATGAAATGAATCATGACTTGAATCATAAATCATGAATCGAATCATGAATCATGAATTGAATCATGAATCATGAATCATGAATCATGAATTGAATCATAAATCAAATCATGAATCATGAATCATGAACTGAATCATGTATCATGAATTGAATCATGAATTGAATCTTGAATTGTGAATCATGAATTGAATCATTAATCATGAATTGAATCATGAATTGAATCATGAATCATGAAATAAATCATGAATTAAATCATGAAATGAATCATGAATCATGAATTGAATCATAATTCATTAATCATGAAATTGAATCATGAATCATGAACTAAATCATGAATCAAGAATCATGAATAATGAATCAAATCATGAATCATGAATCATGAATTGAATCATGAATCATGAACCATGAATTGAATCATGAATCATGAATCAGGAATTATGAATTGAATCATGAATCATGAAACTAATCATGAATCATGAATTGAATCATGAATTGAATCATGATTTATAAATCGAATCATGAATCGAATCATGAATCATGAATTGAATCATGATTTAAATAATGAATCATGAATTGAATCATGAATCATGAATCAAATCATGAATCATGAATTGAATCATGAATCATGAATCATGAATTGAATCATGAATCATGATATATGAATCTAATCATGAATCATGAATCATGAATTGAATCATGAATCATGAATCATGAATTGAATCATGAATCATGAATCATGAATCATGAATCATGAATCGAATCATGAATCATGAATCATGAATCGAATCATGAATCATGAATCAAATCATGAATCAGGAATTAAATCATGAATCATGAATCATGAATCATAAATCGAATCATGAATCATGAACTGAATCATAATTTGAATCTTGAATCATGAAATGAATCATGAATCATGAAGTGAATCATGAATCGAATCATAAATCATGAATCGAATCATGAATCATGATTGAATCATGAATCATGAATCATGAATCATGAATTGAATCATAAATCAAATCATGAATCATGAATCATGAACTGAATCATGTATCATGAATTGAATCATGAATTGAATCTTGAATCGTGAATCATGAATTGAATCATGAATCATGAATGAATCATGAATTGAATCATGAATTGTGAATCATGAAATAAATCATGAATTAAATCATGAAATGAATCATGAATCATGAATTGAATCATAAATCATTAATCATGAATTGAATCATGAATCATGAACTAAATCATGAAATCAAGAATCATGAATAATCAATCAAATCATGAATCATGAATCATGAATTGAATCATGAATCATGAACCATGAATTGAAATCATGAATCATGAATCATGAATTATGAATTGAATCATGAATCATGAAACTAAATCATGAATCATGAATTGAATCATGAATTGAATCATGATTTATAAATCGAATCATGAATCGAATCATGAATCATGAATTGAATCATGATTTAAATAATGAATCATGAATTGAATCATGAATCATGAATCAAATCATGAATCATGAATTGAATCATGAATCATGAATCATGAATTGAATCATGAATCATGAACTAAATCATGAATTGAATCATGAATCATGAATTGAAATCATGAAATGAATCATGAATTGAATCATAAATCATTATTCATTAATTGAATCATGAATCATGAACTAATACATGAATTGAATCATGAATCATGAATCATGAAATGAATCATGAATCATGAATCAAATCATAAATCAAGAATCATGAATCATGAATCATGAATCGAATCATAAATCATGAATCATGAATTGAATCATGAATTATGAATCATGAATGGAATCATGAATCATGAATTGAATCATGAATTGAATCTTGAATCGTGAATCATGAATTGAATCATGAATCATGAATCATGAATTGAATCATAAATCATTAATCATGAATTGAATCATAAATAATGAACTAAATCATGAATCAAGAATCATGAATAATGAATGCAAATCATGAATCATAAATCATGAATTATGAATTGAATCATGAATCATGAAACGAATCATGAATCATGAATTAAATCATGATTTAAATAATGAATCATGAATTGAATCATGAATCATGAAGCAAATAATGAATCATGAATTGAATCATGAATCATGAATTGTTGATGCATGAAATGAATCATGACTTGAATCATAAATCATGAATCGAAATCATGAATCATGAATTGAATCATGAATCATGAATCATGAATCATGAATTGAATCATAAATCAAATCATGAATCATGAATCATGAATTGAATCATGAATCATGAATCATGAATCATGAATTGAATCATAAATCAAATCATGAATCATGAATCATGAACTGAATCATGTATCATGAATTGAATCATGAATTGAATCTTGAATCGTGAATCATGAATTGAATCATGAATCATGAATTGAATCATGAATTGAATCATGAATCGTGAATCATGAAATAAATCATGAATTAAATCATGAAATGAATCATGAATCATGAATTGAATCATAAATCATTAATCATGAATTGAATCATGAATCATGAACTAAATCATGAATCAAGAATCATGAATAATGAATCAAATCATGAATCAGAACCATGAATTGAATCATGAATCATGAATCATGAATTATGAATTGAATCATGAATCATGAATCATGAATTATGAATTGAATCATGAATCATGAAACTATCATGAATCATGAATTGAATCATGAATTGAATCATGATTTATAAATCGAATCATGAATCGAATCTATGAATCATGAATTGAATCATGATTTAAATAATGAATCATGAATTGAATCATGAATCATGAATCAAATCATGAATCATGAATTGAATCATGAATCATGAATCATGAATTGAATCATGAATCATGATATATGAATCTAATCATGAATCATGAATCATGAATTGAATCATGAATCATGAATCATGAATCATGAATCATGAATCGAATCATGAATCATGAATCATGAATCGAATCATAAATCATGAATCATGAATTGAATCATGAATCATGAATCAAATCATGAATCAGGAATTAAATCATGATTTATGAATCATGAATCATAAATCGGAAAAAAAAATCATGAATCATGAACTGAATCATAATTTGAATCTTGAATCATGAAATGAATCATGAATCATGAAGTGAATCATGAATCGAATCATAAATCATGAATCGAATCATGAATCATGATTGAATCATGAATCATAAATTGTTGATGCATGAAATTAATCATGACTTGAATCATAAATCATGAATCGAATCATGAATCATGAATTGAATCATGAATCATGAATCATGAATCATGAATTGAATCATAAATCAAATCATGAATCATGAATCATGAACTGAATCATGTATCATGAATTGAATCATGAATTGAATCTTGAATCGTGAATCATGAATTGAATCATGAATCATGAATTGAATCATGAATTGAATCATGAATCATGAATTGAATCATAAATCATAATCATGAATTGAATCATGAATCATGAACTAAATCATGAATCAAGAATCATGAATAATGAATCAAATCATGAATCATGAATCATGAATTGAATCATGAATCATGAAACTAATCATGAATCATGAATTGAATCATGAATTGAATCATGATTTATAAATCGTAAAATCATGAATCGAATCATGAATCATGAATTGAATCATGATTTAAATAATGAATCATGAATTGAATCATGAATCATGAATCAAATCATGAATCATGAATTGAATCATGAATCATGAATCATGAATTGAATCATGAATCATGAATCATGAATCATGAATCGAATCATGAATCATGAATCATGGAATCAAATCATGAATCATGAATTGAATCATGAATCATGAATCATGAATTGAATCATGAATCATGAATCATGAATCATGAATCGAATCATGAATCATGAATCATGAATCGAATCATGAATCATGAATCAAATCATGAATCAGGAATTAAATCATGAATCATGAATCATGAATCATAAATCGAATCATGAATCATGAACTGAATCATAATTTGAATCTTGAATCATGAAATGAATCATGAATCATGAAGTGAATCATGAATCGAATCATAAATCATGAATCGAATCATGAATCATGAATTGAATCATGAATCATGAATCATGAATCATGAATTGAATCATAAATCAAATCATGAATCATGAATCATGAACTGAATCATGTATCATGAATTGAATCATGAATTGAATCTTGAATCGTGAATCATGAATTGAATCATGAATCATGATTGAATCATGAATTGAATCATGAATTGTGAATCATGAAATAAATCATGAATTAAATCATGAAATGAATCATGAATCATGAATTGAATCATAAATCATTAATCATGAATTGAATCATGAATCATGAACTAAATCATGAATCAAGAATCATGAATAATGAATCAAATCATGAATCATGAATCATGAATTGAATCATGAATCATGAACCATGAATTGAATCATGAATCATGAATTATGAATTGAATCATGAATCATGAAACTAATCATGAATCATGAATTGAATCATGAATTGAATCATGATTTATAAATCGAATCATGAATCGAATCATGAATCATGATTGAATCATGATTTAAATAATGAATCATGAATTGAATCATGAATCATGAATCAAATCATGAATCATGAATTGAATCATGAATCATGAATCATGAATTGAATCATGAATCATGAACTAAATCATGAATTGAATCATGAATCATGAATTGAATCATGAAATGAATCATGAATTGAATCATAAATCATTATTCATTAATTGAATCATGAATCATGAACTAATACATGAATTAAATCATGAATCATGAATCATGAAATGAATCATGAATCATGAATCAAATCATAAATCAAGAATCATGAATCATGAATCATGAATCGAATCATAAATCATGAATCATGAATTGAATCATGAATTATGAATCATGAATGGAATCATGAATCATGATTGAATCATGAATTGAATCTTGAATCGTGAATCATGAATTGAATCATGAATCATGAATCATGAATTGAATCATAAATCATTAATCATGAATTGAATCATAAATAATGAACTAAATCATGAATCAAGAATCATGAATAATGAATCAATTCATGAATCATAAATCATGAATTATGAATTGAATCATGAATCATGAAACGAATCATGAATCATGAATTAAATCATGATTTAAATAATGAATCATGATTTGAAATCATGATCATGAATCAAATCATGAATCATGAATTGAATCATGAATCGAATCATAAATCATGAAGGCAAATAATGAATCATGAATTGAATCATGAATCATGAATTGTTGATGCATGAAATGAATCATGACTTGAATCATAAATCATGAATCGAATCATGAATCATGAATTGAATCATGAATCATGAATCATGAATCATGAATTGAATCATAAATCAAATCATGAATCATGAATCATGAACTGAATCATGTATCATGAATTGAATCATGAATTGAATCTTGAATCGTGAATCATGAATTGAATCATGAATCATGAATTGAATCATGAATTGAATCATGAATCGTGAATCATGAAATAAATCATGAATTAAATCATGAAATGAATCATGAATCATGAATTGAATCATAATCATTAATCATGAATTGAATCATGAATCATGAACTAAATCATGAATCAAGAATCATGAATAATGAATCAAATCATGAATCATGAATCATGAATTGAATCATGAATCATGAACCATGAATTGAATCATGAATCATGAATCATGAATTATGAATTGAATCATGAATCATGAAACTAATCATGAATCATGAATTGAATCATGAATTGAATCATGATTTATAAATCGAATCATGAATCGAATCATGAATCATGAATTGAATCATGATTTAAATAATGAATCATGAATTGAATCATGAAGCATGAATCAAATCATGAATCATGAATTGAATCATGAATCATGAATCATGAATTGAATCATGAATCATGAACTAAATCATAAATTGAATCATGAATCATGATTGAATCATGAAATGAATCATGAATTGAATCATAAATCATTATTCATTAATTGAATCATGAATCATGAACTAATACATGAATTGAATCATGAATCATGAATCATGAAATGAATCATGAATCATGAATCAAATCATAAATCAAGAATCATGAATCATGAATCATGAATCGAATCATAAATCATGAATCATGAATTGAATCATGAATTATGAATCATGAATGGAATCATGAATCATGAATTGAATCATGAATTGAATCTTGAATCGTGAATCATGAATTGAATCATGAATCATGAATCATGAATTGAATCATAAATCATTAATCATGAATTGAATCATAAATAATGAACTAAATCATGAATCAAGAATCATGAATAATGAATCAAATCATGAATCATAATCATGAATTATGAATTGAATCATGAATCATGAAACGAATCATTGAATCATGAATTAAATCATGATTTAAATAATGAATCATGAAATTGAATCATGAATCATGAAGCAAATAATGAATCATGAATTGAATCATGAATCATGAATTGTTGATGCATGAAATGAATCATGCACTTGAATCATAAATCATGAATCGAATCATGAATCATGAATTGAATCATGAATCATGAATCATGAATCATGAATTGAATCATAAATCAAATCATGAATCATGAATCATGAACTGAATCATGTATCATGAATTGAATCATGAATTGAATCTTGAATCGTGAATCATGAATTGAATCATGAATCATGAATTGAATCATGAATTGAATCATGAATCGTGAATCATGAAATAAATCATGAATTAAATCATGAAATGAATCATGAATCATGAATTGAATCATAAATCATTAATCATGAATTGAATCAGAATCATGAACTAAAATCATGAATCAAGAATCATGAATAATGAATCAAATCATGAATCATGACCATGAATTGAATCAAGAATCATGAATCATGATTATGAATTGAATCATGAATCATGAATCATGAATTATGAATTGAATCATGAATCATGAAACTAATCATGAATCATGAATTGAATCATGAATTGAATCATGATTTATAAATCGAATCATGAATCGAATCATGAATCATGAATTGAATCATGATTTAAATTAATGAATCATGAATTGAATCATGAATCATGAATCAAATCATGAATCATGAATTGAATCATGAATCATGAATCATGATATATGAATCTAATCATGAATCATGAATCATGAATTGAATCATGAATCATGATTCATGAATCATGAATCGAATCATGAATCATGAATCATGAATCGAATCATAAATCATGAATCATGAATTGAATCATGAATCATGAATCAAATCATGAATCAGGAATTAAATCATGATTTATGAATCATGAATCATAAGATCGAATCATGAATCATGAACTGAATCATAATTTGAATCTTGAATCATGAAATGAATCATGAATCATGAAGTGAATCATGAATCGAATCATAATCATGAATCGAATCATGAATCATGAATTGAATCATGAATCATAAATTGTTGATGCATGAAATTAATCATGACTTGAATCATAAATCATGAATCGAATCATGAATCATGAATTGAATCATTGAATCATGAATCATGAATCATGAATTGAATCATAAATCAAATCATGAATCATGAATCATGAACTGAATCATGTATCATGAATTGAATCATGAATTTGAATCTTGAATCGTGAATCATGAATTGAATCATGAATCATGAATTGAATCATGAATTGAATCATGAATCATGAATTGAATCATAAATCATTAATCATGAATTGAATCATGAATCATGAACTAAATCATGGAATCAAGAATCATGAATAATGAATCAAATCATGAATCATGAATCATGAATTGAATCATGAATCATGAACCATGAATTGAATCATGAATCATGAATTATGAATTGAATCAAGAATCATGAAACTAATCATGAATCATGAATTGAATCATGAATTGAATCATGATTTATAAATCGAATCATGAATCGAATCATGAATCATGAATTGAATCATGATTTAAATAATGAATCATGAATTTGAATCATGAATCATGAATCAAATCATGAATCATGAATTGAATCATGAATCATGAATCATGAATTGAATCATGAATCATGAATCAGGAATCATGAATCGAATCATGAATCATGAATCATGAATCAAATCATGAATCATGAATCATGAATCAAATCATGAATCATGAATTGAATCATGAATCATGAATTGAATCATGAATCATGAATCGAATCATGAATCATGATATATGAATCTAATCATGAATCATGAATCATGAATTGAATCATGAATCATGAATCATGAATCATGAATCATGAATCGAATCATGAATCATGAATCATGAATCGAATCATAAATCATGAATCATGAATTGAATCATGAATCATGAATCAAATTTAATGAATCAGTAATTAAATCATGAATCATGAATCATAAATCGAATCATGAATCATGAACTGAATCATAATTTGAATCTTGAATCATGAAATGAATCATGAATCATGAAGTGAATCATGAATCGAATCAAAATCATGAATCGAATCATGAATCATGAATTGAATCATGAATCATAAATTGTTGATGCATGAAATTAATCATGACTTGAATCATAAATCATGAATCGAATCATGAATCATGAATCATGAATCATGAAATGAATCATAAATCAAATCATGAATCATGAATCATGAACTGAATCATGAATCATGAATTGAATCATGAATTGAATCTTGAATCGTGAATCATGAATTGAATCATGAATCATGAATCATGAATTGAATCATAAATCATTAATCATGAATTGAATCATGAATCATGAACTAAATCATGAATCAAGAATCATGAATAATGAATTAAATCATGAATCATGAATCATGAATTGAATCATGAATCATGAATCATGAATTATAAATTTGAATCATGAATCATGAAACGAATCATAAATCATGAATTGAATCATGAATTGAACCATGATTTATGAATCGACTCATGAATCATGAATCGAATCATGAATCATGAATCATGAATTGAATCATGAATCATGAATCATGAATGGAATCATGAATCATGAATCGAATCATGAATCATGAATTGAATCATGAATTGAATAATGAATCATGAAATGAATCATGAATCATGAATTGAATCATGAATCATGAATCGAATCATGAATCGAATCATGAATCATAAATTGAATCATGAATTGAATCATGAATCAAGATTCATGAAATGAATCACGATATCATGAATTGAATCATAAATCATGAATCATGAATTGAATCATGAATCATGAACTAAATCATGAATCAAGAATCATGAATCATGAATTAAAACATGAATCATGAATTGAATCATGAATCATATATCATGAAATGAATCATGAATTAAATCATTAAATGAATCATGGAATCATGAATTGAATCATAAATCATTAATCATGAATTAAATCATGAATCATGAACTAAATCATGAATTGAATCATGAATCATGAAACGAATCATGAATCATGAATCAAATCATGAATTCAAGAATCATGAATCATGGAATCATGAATCGAATCATGAATCATGAATTGAATCATGAATCGAATCATGAATCATGAATCGAATCATGAATCATGCATTGATCATGAATCATGAATTGAATCATAAAATGAATCATGAATTGAATCATGAATCATGAATCGAATCATAAATCATGAATTGAATCATGAATCATGAATTGAATCATGAATCATGAATTGAATCATGAATCATGAACTAAATCATGAATTGAATCATGAATCATGAATTGAATCATTGAAATGAATCATGGAATTGAATCATAAATCATTAATCATTAATTGAATCATGAATCATGAACTAATACATGAATTGAATCATGAATCATGAATCATGAAATGAATCATGAATCATGAATCAAATCATAAATCAAGAATCATGAATCATGAATCATGAATCGAATCATAAATCATGAATCATGAATTGAATCATGAATTATGAATCATGAATGGACATCATGAATCATGAATTGAATCATGAATTGAAATCTTGAATCGTGAATCATGAATTGAATCATGAATCATGAAATGAATCATA
>NW_027447483.1:0-30528 GCF_038048845.1 Mixophyes fleayi | reverse complement strand
ATTGATTCATGAATCATAAATCGAATAATGAATCATTGATCATGATTTATGAATCAGGAATCATGAATTGAATCATGAATCATGAATCATGAATTGAATAATGAATCATGAATTAAATCATGAATCATGAATTGAATCATGAATCATGAATTGAATCATGAATCATGAGTCATGAATTATGATTTGAATCATGAATCATGAATTGAATCATATATTGAATCATGAATCATGAATTGAATCATGAATCATGAATTGAATCATAAATCATGAATCATGAATTGAATCATGAATCATGAATCATAAATTAAATTATGAATCATGAATTGAATCATGATTCATTAATCATGAATCATGTTTCATGAATCATGAATTGAATCATGAATCATGAGTTGAGTCATGAATCATGAATTGAATCATGAATCATGAATTGAATCATGAATTAAATCATGAATCATGAATCATGAGTCATGAATTGAATCTTGAATCATGAATTATGAATTGAATCATGAATCATGAATCATGAATTGAATCATGAATTGAATCATGAATCATTAATTGAATCATGAATCATGAATTGAATCAGAAATCAGAAATCAAGAATCATGAATCATGAATCAAATAATGAATCATGAATCATGAATTGAATCATGAATCATGAATCATGAATTGAAACTTGAATCATGAATTGAATCATGAATCATGAATTGAATCATGAATCATGATTTGAATCATATATCATGAATTGAATGATATATTGAATCATGAATCATGAATTGATTCATGAATCAAGAATTGAATCATGAATCATGAATCATGAATCATGAATTGAATCATGAATGGAATCATAAATCATGATTTCAAACATGAATCATTAATTGAATCATGAATTGAATCATGAATTATGAATCATGAAATGAATCATGAATCATGAATTGAATCATGAATTGAAACATGAATCATGAATCGAATCATGAATTGAATAATGAATTGAATCAAGATTTATGAATCATGAATCATGAATTGAATCATGAATCATGAATTGAATCATGAATCATGATTTGAATCATGAATCATGAATTAAATCATGAATCACAAATTGAATCATGAATCATGAATTGAATCATGAATAATGAAATGAATCATGAATTATGATTTGAATCATGAATTGAATCATGATTCATGAATCATTAATCTTGAATCAAATCATCAATCATGAATTGAATCATAAATCATGAATCATGAAATGAATCATGAATTGAATCGAGAATCATGAATTAAATCATGAATCATGAATAGTAAATTGAATCATGAATCAAGAATTGAATCATGAATCATGAATCATGAATTGAATCATGAATCATGAAATGAATCATGAATCATGAATCATGAAATGAATCATGAATTGAATCATAAATCATGATTTCAATCATGAATCATTAATTGAATCATGAATCATGAATTGAATCATGAATCATGAATTGAATCATGAATCATGAATTGAATCATGAATCATGAATTGAATCATGAATCATGAGTCATGAATTGAATCATGAATCATGAATTGAATCATGAATCATGAATTGAATCACAAATTGAATCATGAATCATGGATCATGTATTTGAATCATGAATTGAATCATGAATCATGAATCATAATTTGAATCATGAATTGAATCATGAATGATGAATGATGAATTGAATCATGAATCATGAATTGAATCATGAATCATGAATTGAATCATAAATCATAAATCATGAATCAGGAATCATGAATTGAATCCTAAATCATGAATCATGAATTGAATCATGAATCATAAATCATGAATTGAATCATGAATCATGAATTGATTCATGAATCATGATTTGAATCATGAATCATGAATTGAATCATGAATCACAAATTGAATCATGAATCATGAATTGAATCATGAATAATGAAATAAATCATGAATTATGATTTGAATCATGAATCATAAATTGAATAATATATTGAATCATGAATCATGAATAATTAATTGAATCATGAATCATGAATTGAGTCATGAATCATAAATTAAATCATGAATCATGAATTGAATCATGAATAATTAATTGAATCATGAATCATGAATTGAATCATGAATTATAAATTAAATCATGAATCATGAATTGAATCATGAATAATTAATTGAATCATGAATCATGAATTGAATCATGAATCATGAATCATGTATTTGAATCATGAATTGAATCATGAATCATGAATCATAATTTGAATCATGAATTGAATCATGAATCATGAATGATGAATTGAATCATGAATCATGAATTGAATCATGAATCATGAATTGAATCATAAATCATAAATCATGAATCAGGAATCATGAATTGAATCCTGAATCATGAATTGAATCATGAATCATAAATCATGAATTGAATCATGAATCATGAATTGAATCATGAATCATGATTTGAATCATGAATCATGAATTGAATCATGAATCACAAATTGAATCATGAATCATGAATTGAATCATGAATAATGAAATAAATCATGAATTATGATTTGAATCATGAATCATAAATTGAATCATATATTGAATCATGAATCATGAATCATGAATTGAATCATGAATCATGAATTGAATCATGAATAATTAATTGAATCATGAATCATGAATTGAATCATGAATCATAAATTGAATCATGAATCATGAATTGAATCATGAATAATTAATTGAATCATGAATCATGAATTGAATCATGAATCATGAATCATGTATTTGAATCATGAATTGAATCATGAATCATAATTTGAATCATGAATTGAATCATGAATTGAATCAGGAATCATGAATTGATTCATGAATCATAAATCGAATAATGAATCATGAATCATGATTTATGAATCAGGAATCATGAATTAAATCATGAATCATGAATCATGAATTGAATCATGAATCATGAATTGAATCATGAATCATGAATTGAATCATGAGTCATGAATTATGATTTGAATCATGAATCATGAATTGAATCATATATTGAATCATGAATCATGAATTGAATCATGAGTCATGAATCATGAATCGACTCATGATTCATGAATCATGAATCAAATCATGATTCATGAATCATGAATCTTGAATCAAATCATAAATCATGAATTGAATCATAAATCATGAATCATGAATTGAATCATGAATCATGAATTAAATCATGAATCATGAATCATAAATTAAATCATGAATCATGAATTGAATCATGATTCATGAATCATGAATCATGATTCATGAATCATGAATCATGATTCATGAATCATGAATTGAATCATGAATCATGAATTGAATCATGAATCATGAATTGAATCATGAATTGAATCATGAATCATGAATCATGAATTGAATCATGAATTAAATCATGAATCATGAATCATGAGTCATGAATTGAATCTTGAATCATGAATTATGAATTGAATCATGAATCATGAATCATGAATTGAATTATGAATCATTAATTGAATCATGAATCATGAATTGAATCAGGAAATCAGGAATCAGGAATCAAGAATCATGATTTGAATCATGAATCATGAATCAAATAATGAATCATGAATCATGAATTGAATCATGAATCATAAATCACGAATTGAAACTTGAATCATGAATTGAATAATAAATCATGAATTGAATCATGAATCATGATTTGAATCATATATCATGAATTGAATGATATATTGAATCATGAATCATGAATTGATTCATGAATCAAGAATTGAATCATGAATCATGAATCATGAATTGAATCATGAATTAAATCATGAATCATGAATCATGAATTGAATCATAAATCATGATTTCAATCATGAATCATGAATTGAATCATGAATTGAATCATGAATCATGAATCATGAATCATGAATCATGAATCATGAATCATGAATCATGAATCATGAATTGAATCATGATTCATGAATCATGAATCGAATCATGAATCATGAATTGAATCATGAATCATGAATCGAATCATGAATTGAATCATGAATTGAATCAAGATTTATGAATCATGAATTGAATCATGAATCATGAATTGAATCATGAATTGAATCATGAATTAAATCATGAATCATGAATTGAATCATGAATCATGAAATGAATCATGAATTGAATCGAGAATCATGAATTAAATCATGAATCATAAATAGTAAATTGAATCATGAATCAAGAATTGAATCATGAATCATGAATCATGAATCATGAATTGAATCATGAATTAAATCATGAATCATGAATTGAATCATGAATCATGAAATGAATCATGAATCATGAATCATGAATTGAATCATGAATCATGAATCATGTATTTGAATCATGAATTGAATCATGAATCATGAATCATAATTTGAATAATGAATTGAATCATGAATCATGAATTGAATCATGAATCATGAATTGAATCATGAGTCATGAATTATGATTTGAATCATGAATCATGAATTGAATCATATATTGAATCATGAATCATGAATTGAATCATGAGTCATGAATCATGAATCAACTCATAATTCATGAATCATGAATCAAATCATGATTCATGAATCATGAATCTTGAATCAAATCATAAATCATGAATTGAATCATAAATCATGAACCATGAATTGAATCATGAATCATGAATTAAATCATGAATCATGAATCATAAATTAAATCATGAATCATGAATTGAATCATGATTCATGAATCATGAATTGAATCATGAAATAAATCATGAATCATGAATCATGAGTCATGAATTGAATCTTGAATCATGAATTATGAATTGAATCATGAATCATGAATCATGAATTGAATCATGAATTGAATCATGAATCATTAATTGAATCATGAATCATGAATTGAATCAGGAATCAAGAATCATGATTTGAATCATGAATCATGAATCAAATAATGAATCATGAATCATGAATTAAATCATGAATCATGAATCATGAATTGAATCATAAATCATGATTTCAATCATGAATCATTAATTGAATCATGAATTGAATCATGAATCATGAATCATGAATCATGAATTGAATCATGATTCATGAATCATGAATCGAATCATGAATCATGAATTGAATCATGAATTGAATCATGAATCATGAATCGAATCATGAATTGAATCATGAATTGAATCAAGATTTATGAATCATGAATCATGAATTGAATCATGAATCATGAATTGAATCATGAATCATGAATCATGAATCGAATCATGATTCATGAATCATGAATCAAATCATGATTCATGAATCATGAATCTTGAATCAAATCATAAATCATGAATTGAATCATAAATCATAAATCATGAATTGAATCATGAATCATGAATTAAATCATGAATCATGAATTGAATCATGATTCATGAATCATGAATTGAATCATGAATTGAATCATGAATTGAATCATGAATCCTGAATCATGAATTGAATCATGAATCATGAATCATGAATTGAATCATGAATTAAATCATGAATCATGAATCATGAGTCATGAATTGAATCTTGAATCATGAATTATGAATTGAATCATGAATCATGAATCATGAATTGAATCATGAATCATTAATTGAATCATGAATCATGAATTGAATCAGGAATCAAGAATCATGATTTGAATCATGAATCATGAATCAAATAGTGAATCATGAATCATGAATTGAATCATGAATCATGAATCACGAATTGAAACTTGAATCATGAATTGAATCATGAATCATGAATTGAATCATGAATCATGATTTGAATCATATATCATGAATTGAATGATATATTGAATCATGAATCATGAATTGATTCATGAATCAAGAATTGAATCATGAATCATGAATCATGAATTGAATCATGAATTAAATCATGAATCATGAATCCTGAATTGAATCATGAATCATGAAATGAATCATGAATCATGAATCATGAATTGAATCATGAATTGAATCATAAATCATGATTTCAATCATGAATCATTAATTGAATCATGAATTGAATCATGAATCATGAATCATGAAATGAATCATGAATCATGAATTGAATCATGATTCATGAATCATGAATCGAATCATGAATCATGAATTGAATCATGAATTGAATCATGAATCATGAATCGAATCATGAATTGAATCATGAATCATGAATCGAATCATGAATTGAATCATGAATTGAATCATGAATCATGAATCGAATCATGAATTGAATCATGAATTGAATAAAGATTTATGAATCATGAATCATGAATTGAATCATGAATCATGAATTGAATCATGAATCATGATTTGAATCATGAATCATGAATTAAATCATGAATCACAAATTGAATCATGAATCATGACTTGAATCATGAATAATGAAATGAATCATGAATTATGATTTGAATCATGAATCATGAATTGAATCATGATTCATGAATCATTAATCTTGAATCAAAGCATCAATCATGAATTGAATCATAAATCATGAATCATGAAATGAATCATGAATTGAATCAAGAATCATGAATTAAATCATGAATCATGAATAGTAAATTGAATCATGAATCATGAATCGAATCATGATTTATGAATCATGAATCATGAATTGAATCATGATTCATGAATCATGAATTGAATTATGAATCATAAATTGAATAATGAATTGAATCATGAATCATGAATTGAATCATAAATTAAATCATGAATCATGAATCATGAGTCATGAATTGAATCATGGATCATGAATCATGAATTGAATCATGAATCATGAATTGAATCATGAATCTAGAATTGAATCATGAATTGAATCATGAATCATGAATCATGAATTGAATCATGAATCATGAGTCATGAATTGAATCATGAATCATGAGTCATGAATTGAATCATGAGTCATGAATCATGAATTAAATCATGAATCATGAATTGAATCACAAATTGAATCATGAATCATGAATCATGTATTTGAATCATGAATTGAATCATGAATCATGAATCATAATTTGAATCATGAATTGAATCATGAATCATGAATCATGAATTGAATCATGAATCATGAATTGAATCATCAATCATGAATTGAATCATAAATCATAAATCATGAATCAGGAATCATGATTTGAATCCTGAATCATGAATCATGAATTGAATCATGAATCATAAATCATGAATTGAATCATGACTCATGAATTGAATCATGAATAATTAATTGAATCATGAATCATGAATTGAATCATGAATCATAAATTGAATCATGAATGATGAATTGAATCATGAATAATTAATTGAATCATGAATCATGAATTGAATCATGAATCATGAATCATGTATTTGAATCATGAATTGAATCATGAATCATGAATCATAATTTGAATCATGAATTGAATCATGAATCATGAATGATGAATTGAATCATAAATCATGAATTGAATCAAGAATCATGAATTGAATCATGAATCATGAATTGAATCATAAATCATAAATCATGAATCAGGAATCATGAATTGAATCCTGAATCATGAATCATGAATTGAATCATGAATCATAAATCATGAATTGAATCATGAATCATAAATTGAATCATGAATCATGATCTGAATCATGAATCATGAATCGTGAATTGAATCATGAATCACAAATTGAATCATGAATTGAATCATGAATAATGAAATGAATCATGAATTATGATTTGAATCATGAATCATAAATTGAATCATATATTGAATCATGAATCATGAATTGAATCATGAATCATAAATCATGAATTGAATCATGAATCATGAATTGAATCATGAATAATTAATTGAATCATGAATCATGAACTGAATCATGAATCATAAATTGAATCATGAATCATGAATTTAATCATGAATAATTAATTTAATCATGAGTCATGAATTGAATCATGAATCATGAATAATTAATTGAATCATGAATCATGAATTGAATCATGAATCATGAAATGAATCATGAATTTAATCATGAATCATGAATTGAAACATGAATCATAAATCATGAATCATGAATCATGAATTGAATCATGAATCATGATTTATAAATAAGGAATCATAAATTGAATCATGTATCATAAATCATGAATCAAATAATGAATCATGAATCATGAATTGAATCATGAATTTAATCATGAATCATGAATTGAATCATGAATCACAAATTGAATCATGAATCATGAATTGAATCATGAATAATGAAATGAATCATGAATCATGAATTATGATTTGAATCATGAATCAAATATTGAATCATGAATCATGAATTGAATAATGAATCATGAATTGAATCATGAATCATGAAATGAATCATGAATCATGAATTGAATCATGAATCTAGAATTGAATCATGAATTGAATCATGAATCATGAATCATGAATCATGAGTCATGAATTGAATCATGAATCATGAATCATGAGTCATGAATTGAATCATGAATCATGAATCATTAATTGAATCATGAATCATGAATTGAATCACAAATTGAATCATGAATCATGTATTTGAATCATGAATTGAATCATGAATCATGGATTGAATCATGAATCATGAATTGAATCTTGAATTGAATCATGAATCATGAATTGAATCATGAATCATGAATTGAATCATAAATCATAAATCATGAATCAGGAATCATGAATTGAATCCTGAATCATGAATCATGAATTGAATCATGAATCATAAATCATGAATTGAATCATGAATCATGAATTGAATCATGAATTGAATCCTGAATCATGAATTGAATCATATATTGAATCATGAATCTTGAATTGAATCATGAATCATGAATCATGAATTGAATCATGAATCATGAATTAAATCATGAATCATGAATAGTAAATGAAATCATGAATCATGAATCAAATCATTATTTATGAATCATGAATCATGAATCGAATCATGATTCATGAATCATGAATTGAATTATGAATCATAAATTGAATAATGAATTGAATCATGAATCTTAAATTGAATCATAAATTAAATCATGAATCATGAGTCATGAATTGAATCATGGATTATGAATCATGAATTGAATCATGAATCATGAATCATGAATTGAATCATGAATCTAGAATTAAATCATGAAATGAATCATGAATCATAATTTGAATCATGAATCATGAATCATGAGTCATGAATTGAATCATGAATCATGAATCATGAGTCATGAATTGAATCATGAATTGAATCATGAATCATGAATTGAATCATGAATCATGATTTGAATCACAAATTGAATCATGAATCATGAATCATGTATTTGAATCATGAATTGAATCATGAATCATGAATCATGAGTCATGAATTGAATCATGAATTGAATCATGAATCATGAATTGAATCATGAATCACGATTTGAATCACAAATTGAATCATGAATCATGAATCATGTATTTGAATCATGAATTGAATCATGAATCATGAATCATGAATTGAATCATGAATTGAATCATGAATCATGAATTGAATCATGAATCATGAATTGAATCATGAATCATAAATCATGAATTGAATCATGAATCATGAATTGAATCATGAATCATGAATTGAATCATAAATCATGAATCAGGAATCATGAATTGAATCCTGAATCATAAATCATGAATTGAATCATGAATCATAAATCATGAATTGAATCATGAATCATGAATTGAATCATGAATCATATATTGAATCATGATTCATGAATTAATTCATGAATCACAAATTGAATCATGAATCATGAATTGAATCATGAATCATAAATCATGAATTGAATCATGAATTGAATCATGAATCATGAATTGAATCATGAATCATGAATTGAATCATGAATCATAAATCATGAAATGAATCATGAATTATGATTTGAATCATGAATCATGAATTGAATCATATATTGAATCATGAATCATGAATTGAATCATGAATCGAATCATGAATCATGAATTGAATCATGAATCATGAATTGAATCATGAATCATTAATTAAATCATGAATCATGAATTGAATCATGAATCATAAATTGAATCATGAATCCTGAATCATGAATCATGAAATGAATCATGAATTTAATCATGAATCATGAATTGAATCATGAATCATGAATTGAAACATGAATCATGAATTGAATCATGAATCATGAACCATGATTTGAATCATGATGGATGAATTGAATCCTATATTAAATCATGAATCATGAATTGAATCATGAATTGAATCATGAATTGAATCATGAATCATGAATCATGAATTGAATCATGAATCATGAATTGAATCATGAATCATGAATTGAATCATGAATCATGAACCATGATTTGAATCATGATGGATGAATTGAATCCTATATTAAATCATGAATCATGAATTGAATCATGAATCATGAATTGAATCATGAATTGAATCATGAATCATGAATCATGAATCGAATCATGATTCATGAATCATGAATCAAATCATGATTCATGAATCATTTTTCTTGAATCAAATCATAAATCATGAATTGAATCATTAATCATGAATCATGAAATGAATCATGAATCATGAATTGAATCATGAATCTAGAATTGAATCATGAATTTAATCATGAATCATGAATCATGAATTGAATCATGAATCATGAGTCATGAATTGAATCATGAATCATGAATTGAATCTTGAATTGAATCATGAATCATGAATTGAATCATAAATCATAAATTATGAATCAGGAATCATGAATTGAATCCTGAATCATGAATCATGAATTGAGTCATGAATCATGAATTGAATCATGAATCATGAACCATGATTTGAATCATGATGGATGAATTGAATCCTATATTAAATCATGAATCATGAATTGAATCATGAATCATGAATTGAATCATGAATTGAATCATGATTCATGAATCATGAATTGAATCATGAATCATGAGTCATGAATTGAATCATGAATCATGAGTCATGAATTGAATCATGAATCATGAGTCATGAATTGAATCATGAATCATGAATCATTAATTGAATCATGAATCATGAATTGAATCACAAATTGAATCATGAATCATGTATTTGAATCATGAATTGAATCATGAATCATGAATTGAATCATGAATCATAAATTGAATCTTGAATTGAATCCTGAATCATGAATCATGAATTGAATCATGAATCATAAATCATGAATTGAATCATGAATCATGAATTGAATCATGAATTGAATCCTGAATCATGAATTGAATTATATATTGAATCATGAATCTTGAATTGAATCATGAATCATGAATCATGAATTGAATCATGAATCATGAATTAAATCATGAATCATGAATAGTAAATTGAATCATGAATCATGAATCAAATCATTATTTATGAATCATGAATCATGAATCGAATCATGATTCATGAATCATGAATTGAATTATGAATCATAAATTGAATCATGAATCATAAATTGAATCATAAATTAAATCATGAATCATGAATCATGAATTGAATCATGAATCTAGAATTAAATCATGAATTGAATCATGAATCATAATTTGAATCATGAATCATGAATCATGAGTCATGAATTGACTCATGAATCATGAATCATGAGTCATGAATTGAATCATGAATTGAATCATGAATCATGAATTGAATAATGAATCATGAATTGAATCATGAATCATAAATAATGAATTGAATCATGAATCATGAATTGAATCATGAATCATGAATTGAATCATAAATCATAAATCATGAATCAGGAATCATGAATTGAATCCTGAATCATGAATCATGAATCGAATCATGAATCATGAATTGAATCATGAATTGAATCATGAATCATGAATCGAATCATGAATTGAATCATGAATCATGAATCGAATCATGAATTGAATCATGAATTGAATCATGAATCATGAATCGAATCATGAATTGAATCATGAATTGAATAAAGATTTATGAATCATGAATCATGAATTGAATCATGAATCATGAATTGAATCATGAATCATGATTTGAATCATGAATCATGAATTAAATCATGAATCACAAATTGAATCATGAATCATGACTTGAATCATGAATAATGAAATGAATCATGAATTATGATTTGAATCATGAATCATGAATTGAATCATGATTCATGAATCATTAATCTTGAATCAAAGCATCAATCATGAATTGAATCATAAATCATGAATCATGAAATGAATCATGAATTGAATCAAGAATCATGAATTAAATCATGAATCATGAATAGTAAATTGAATCATGAATCATGAATCGAATAGTGATTTATGAATCATGAATCATGAATTGAATCATGATTCATGAATCATGAATTGAATTATGAATCATAAATTGAATAATGAATTGAATCATGAATCATGAATCATGAATTGAATCATAAATTAAATCATGAATCATGAATCATGAGTCATGAATTGAATCATGGATCATGAATCATGAATTGAATCATGAATCATGAATCATGAATTGAATCATGAATCTAGAATTGAATCATGAATTGAATCATGAATCATGAATCATGAATTGAATCATGAATCATGAGTCATGAATTGAATCATGAATCATGAGTCATGAATTGAATCATGAGTCATGAATCATGAATTAAATCATGAATCATGAATTGAATCACAAATTGAATCATGAATCATGAATCATGTATTTGAATCATGAATTGAATCATGAATCATGAATCATAATTTGAATCATGAATTGAATCATGAATCATGAATGATGAATTGAATCATGAATCATGAATTGAATCATCAATCATGAATTGAATCATGAATCATGAATTGAATCATCAATCATGAATTGAATCATAAATCATAAATCATGAATCAGGAATCATGATTTGAATCCTGAATCATGAATCATGAATTGAATCATGAATCATAAATCATGAATTGAATCATGACTCATGAATTGAATCATGAATAATTAATTGAATCATGAATCATGAATTGAATCATGAATCATAAATTGAATCATGAATGATGAATTGAATCATGAATAATTAATTGAATCATGAATCATGAATTGAATCATGAATCATGAATCATGTATTTGAATCATGAATTGAATCATGAATCATGAATCATAATTTGAATCATGAATTGAATCATGAATCATGAATGATGAATTGAATCATGAATCATGAATTGAATCATGAATCATGATTTGAATCATGAATCATAAATTGAATCATAAATCATAAATCATGAATCAGGAATCATGAATTGAATCCTGAATCATGAATCATGAATTGAATCATGAATCATAAATCATGAATTGAATCATGAATCATAAATTGAATCATGAATCATGATCTGAATCATGAATCATGAATCGTGAATTGAATCATGAATCACAAATTGAATCTTGAATTGAATCATGAATAATGAAATGAATCATGAATTATGATTTGAATCATGAATCATAAATTGAATCATATATTGAATCATGAATCATGAATTGAATCATGAATCATGAATCATTAATTGAATCATGAATCATGAATTGAATCACAAATTGAATCATGAATCATGTATTTGAATCATGAATTGAATCATGAATCATGAATTGAATCATGAATCATGAATTGAATCTTGAATTGAATCATGAATCATGAATTGAATCATGAATCATGAATTGAATCATAAATCATGAATCAGGAATCATGAATTGAATCCTGAATCATGAATCATGAATTGAATCATGAATCATAAATCATGAATTGAATCATGAATCATGAATTGAATCATGAATTGAATCCTGAATCATGAATTGAATCATATATTGAATCATGAATCTTGAATTGAATCATGAATCATGAATCATGAATTGAATCATGAATCATGAATTAAATCATGAATCATGAATAGTAAATTAAATCATGAATCATGAATCAAATCATTATTTATGAATCATGAATCATGAATCGAATCATGATTCATGAATCATGAATTGAATTATGAATCATAAATTGAATAATGAATTGAATCATGAATCTTAAATTGAATCATAAATTAAATCATGAATCATGAGTCATGAATTGAATCATGGATTATGAATCATGAATTGAATCATGAATCATGAATCATGAATTGAATCATGAATCTAGAATTAAATCATGAAATGAATCATGAATCATAATTTGAATCATGAATCATGAATCATGAGTCATGAATTGAATCATGAATCATGAATCATGAGTCATGAATTGAATCATGAATCATGAATTGAATCATGAATCATGATTTGAATCACAAATTGAATCATGAATCATGAATCATGTATTTGAATCATGAATTGAATCATGAATCATGAATCATGAGTCATGAATTGAATCATGAATTGAATCATGAATCATGAATTGAATCATGAATCATGATTTGAATCACAAATTGAATCATGAATCATGAATCATGTATTTGAATCATGAATTGAATCATGAATCATGAATCATGAATTGAATCATGAATTGAATCATGAATCATGAATTGAATCATGAATCATGAATTGAATCATGAATCATAAATCATGAATTGAATCATGAATCATGAATTGAATCATGAATCATGAATTGAATCATAAATCATGAATCAGGAATCATGAATTGAATCCTGAATCATAAATCATGAATTGAATCATGAATCATAAATCATGAATTGAATCATGAATCATGAATTGAATCATGAATCATATATTGAATCATGAATCATGAATTAATTCATGAATCACAAATTGAATCATGAATCATGAATTGAATCATGAATCATAAATCATGAATTGAATCATGAATTGAATCATGAATCATGAATTGAATCATGAATCATGAATTGAATCATGAATCATAAATCATGAAATGAATCATGAATTATGATTTGAATCATGAATCATGAATTGAATCATATATTGAATCATGAATCATGAATTGAATCATGAATCGAATCATGAATCATGAATTGAATCATGAATCATGAATTGAATCATGAATCATTAATTAAATCATGAATCATGAATTGAATCATGAATCATAAATTGAATCATGAATCCTGAATCATGAATCATGAAATGAATCATGAATTTAATCATGTATCATGAATTGAATCATGAATCATGAATTGAAACATGAATCATAAATCATGAAACATGGATCATGAATTGAATCATGAATCATGAATTGAATCATGAATCATGAATTGAATCATGAATCATGAACCATGATTTGAATCATGATGGATGAATTGAATCCTATATTAAATCATGAATCATGAATTGAATCATGAATCATGAATTGAATCATGAATTGAATCATGAATCATGAATCATGAATCGAATCATGATTCATGAATCATGAATCAAATCATGATTCATGAATCATTTTTCTTGAATCAAATCATAAATCATGAATTGAATCATTAATCATGAATCATGAAATGAATCATGAATCATGAATTGAATCATGAATCTAGAATTGAATCATGAATTGAATCATGAATCATGAATCATGAATTGAATCATGAATCATGAGTCATGAATTGAATCATGAATCATGAATTGAATCTTGAATTGAATCATGAATCATGAATTGAATCATAAATCATAAATTATGAATCAGGAATCATGAATTGAATCCTGAATCATGAATCATGAATTGAGTCATGAATCATGAATTGAATCATGAATCATGAACCATGATTTGAATCATGATGGATGAATTGAATCCTATATTAAATCATGAATCATGAATTGAATCATGAATCATGAATTGAATCATGAATTGAATCATGATTCATGAATCATGAATTGAATCATGAATCATGAGTCATGAATTGAATCATGAATCATGAGTCATGAATTGAATCATGAATCATGAGTCATGAATTGAATCATGAATCATGAATCATTAATTGAATCATGAATCATGAATTGAATCACAAATTGAATCATGAATCATGAATCATGTATTTGAATCATGAATTGAATCATGAATCATGAATTGAATCATGAATCATAAATTGAATCTTGAATTGAATCATGAATCATGAATTGAATCATAAATCATAAATTATGAATCAGGAATCATGAATTGAATCCTGAATCATGAATCATGAATTGAATCATGAATCATAAATCATGAATTTTATCATGAATCATGAATTGAATCATGAATTGAATCCTGAATCATGAATTGAATTATATATTGAATCATGAATCTTGAATTGAATCATGAATCATGAATCATGAATTGAATCATGAATCATGAATTAAATCATGAATCATGAATAGTAAATTGAATCATGAATCATGAATCAAATCATTATTTATGAATCATGAATCATGAATCGAATCATGATTCATGAATCATGAATTGAATTATGAATCATAAATTGAATCATGAATCATAAATTGAATCATAAATTAAATCATGAATCATGAATCATGAATTGAATCATGAATCTAGAATTAAATCATGAATTGAATCATGAATCATAATTTGAATCATGAATCATGAATCATGAGTCATGAATTGACTCATGAATCATGAATCATGAGTCATGAATTGAATCATGAATTGAATCATGAATCATGAATTGAATAATGAATCATGAATTGAATCATGAATCATAAATAATGAATTGAATCATGAATCATGAATTGAATCATGAATCATGAATTGAATCATAAATCATAAATCATGAATCAGGAATCATGAATTGAATCCTGAATCATGAATCATGAATTGAATCATTAATCATGAATCATGAATTAAATCATGAATCACAAATTGAATCATGAATCATGAATTGAATCATGAATCATAAATCATGAATTGAATCATGAATTGAATCATGAATCATGAATTGAATCATGAATCATGAATTAAATCATGAATCATAAATCATGAAATGAATCATGAATTATGATTTGAATCATGAATCATGAATTGAATCATATATTGAATCATGAATCATGAATTGAATCATGAATCATGAATCGAATCATGAATCATGAATTGAATCATGAATCATGAATTGAATCATGAATCATTAATTAAATCATGAATCATGAATTGAATCATGAATCATAAATTGAATCATGAATCATGAATCATGAATCATGAAATGAATCATGAATTGAATCATGAATCATGAATTGAATCATGAATCATGAATTGAAACATGAATCATAAATCATGAAACATGGATCATGAATTGAATCATGAATCATGAATTGAATCATGAATCATGAATTGAATCTTCAATTGGATCATAAATCATGAATCATGAATTGAATCCTGAATTGAATCATGAATTGAATCATGAATCATGAATTGAGTCATGAATCATGAATTGAATCATGAATCATGAACCATGATTTGAATCATGATGGATGAATTGAATCCTATATTAAATCATGAATCATGAATTGAATCATGAATCATGAATTGAATCATGAATTGAATCATGAATCATGAATCATGAATTGAATCATGAATCATGAACTAAATCATGAATTGAATCATGAATTGAATCATGAATCATGAATCATGAATTGAATCATGAATCATGAATTGAGTCATGAATCATGAATTGAATCATGAATTGAATCATGAATCATGAATCGAATCATGAATCATGAATTGAATCATGAATCATGAATTGAATCATGAATCATGAATTGAATCATGAATCATGAATTTAATCATGAATCATGAATCATGAAATGAATCATGAATTGAATCATGAATCATGAATTGAAACATGAATCATAAATCATGAATCATGAATTGAATCATGAATCATGAATTGAATCATGAATCATGAATTGAATCATGAATCATGATTTATAAATAAGGAATCATAAATTGAATCATGAATCATGAATCATGAATCGAATAATTAATCATGAATCATGAATCATGAATTATGATTTGAATCATGAATCATGAATTGAATCATATATTGAATCATGAATCATGAATTGAATCATGAATCATGAATTGAATCATGAATCATGAATCGAATCATGATTCATGAATCATGAATCAAATCATGATTCATGAATCATTAATCTTGAAACAAATCATCAATCATGAATTGAATCATAAATCATGAATCATGAAATGAATCATGAATTGAATCAAGAATCATTAATTAAATCATGAATCATGAATAGTAAATTGAATCATGAATCATGAATCGAATCATGAATCATGAATCGAATCATGATTCATGAATCATAAATTGAATTATGAATCATAAATTGAATAATGAATTGAATCATGAATCATGAATTGAATCATAAATTAAATCATGAATCATGAATCATGAGTCATGAATTGAATCATGGATCATGAATCATGAATCATGAATTGAATCATGAAACTAGAATTGAATCATGAATTGAATCATGAATCATGAATCATGATTTGAATCATGAATCATGAGTCATGAATTGAATCATAATTCATGAATTGAATCACAAATTGAATCATGAATTATGAATCATGTATTTGAATCATGATTTGAATCATGAATCATAATTTGAATCATGAATTGAATCATGAATCATGAATGATGAATTGAATCATGAATCATGAATTGAATCATGAATCATGAATTGAATCATAAATCATAAATCATGAATCAGAAATCATGAATTGAATCCTGAATCATGAATCATGAATTGAATCATGAATCATAAATCATGAATTGAATCATAAATCAAGAATTGAATCATGAATCATGATTTGAATCATGAATCATGAATCATGAATGGAATCATGAATCACAAATTGAATCATTAATCATGAATTGAATCATGAATAATGAAATGAATCATAAATTATGATTTGAATCATGAATCATAAATTGAATCATATATTGAATCATGAATCATGAATTGAATCATGAATTGAATCAAGAATCATGAATTAAATCATGAATCATGAATAGTAAATTGAATCATGAATCATGAAATGAATCATGAATTGAATCAAGAATCATGAATTAAATCATGAATCATGAATAGTAAATTAAATCATGAATCATGAATCAAATCATGATTTATGAATCATGAATCATGAATCGAATCATAATTCATGAATCATGAATTGAATTATGAATCATAAATTGAATAATGAATTGAATCATGATTCATGAATTGAATCATAAATTAAATCATGAATCATGAATCATGAGTCATGAATTGAATCATGGATCATGAATCATGAATTGAATTATGAATCATAAATTGAATAATGAATTGAATCATGAATCATGAATTGAATCATAAATTAAATCATGAATCATGAATCATGAGTCATGAATTGAATCATGGATCATGAATCATGAATTGAATCATGAATCATGAATCATGAATTGAATCATGGATCTAGAATTGAATTATGATTTGAATCATGAATCATGAATTGAATCATGAATCACAAATTGAATCATGAATCATGAATTGAATCATGAATAATGAAGTGAATCATGAATTATGATTTGAATCATGAATCATAAATTGAATCATATATTGAATCATGAATCATGAATTGAATCATGAATCATGAATCATGAATATAATCATGAATCATGAATTGAATCATGAATAATTAATTGAGTCATGAATCATGAATTGAATCATGAATCATGAATTGAATCATGAATCATAATTTGAATCATGAATCATGAATTGAATCATGAATAATTAATTGAATCATGAATCATGAATTAAATCATGAATCATGAATCATGTATTTGAATCATGAATTGAATCATGAATCATGAATCATAATTTGAATCATGAATTGAATCATGAATCATGAATGATGAATTGAATCATGAATCATGAATTGAATCATGAATCATGAATTGAATCATAAATCATGAATCAGGAATCATGAATTGAATCCTGAATCATGAATCATGAATTGAATCATGAATCATAAATAATGAATTGAATCATGAATCATGAATTTTAATCATGAATCATGATTTGAATCATGAATCATGAATCATGAATTGAATCATGAATCATGAAATGAATCATTAATCATGAATTGAATCATGAATCATGAAATGAATCATGAATTGAATCATGAATCATGAATTGAAACATGAATCATAAATCATGAATCATGAATCATGAATTGAATCATGAATCATGAATTGAATCATGAATCAAGATTTATAAATAAGGAATCATAAATTGAATCATGTATCATAAATCATGAATCGAATAATGAATCATGAATCATGAATTGAATCATGAATCATGAATTTAATCATGAATCATGAATTGAATCATGAATCATGAATTGAATCATGATTCACAAATTGAATCATGAATCATGAATTGAATCATGAATAATGAAATGAATCATGAATCATGAATTATGATTTGAATCATGAATCATATATTGAATCATGAATCATGAGTTGAATAATGAATCATGAATTGAATCATGAATCATGAATCGAATCATGATTCATGAATCATGAATCAAATCATGATTCATGAATCATTTTTCTTGAATCAAATCATAAATCATGAATTGAATCATAAATCATGAATCATGAAATGAATCATGAATTGAATCATGAATCATGAATTAAATCATGAATCATGAATAGTAAATTGAATCATGAATCATGAATGGAATCATGATTTATGAATCATGAATCATGAATCGAATCATGATTCATGAATCATGAATTGAATTATGAATCATAAATTGAATAATGAATTGAATCATGAATCATGAATCATAAATTGAATCATAAATTAAATCATGAATCATGAGTCATGAATTGAATCATGGATCATGAATCATGAATTGAATCATGAATCATGAATTGAATCATGAATCATGAATTGAATCATTAATCACAAATTGAATCATTAATCATGAATTGAATCATGAATAATGAAATGAATCATAAATTATGATTTGAATCATGAATCATAAATTGAATCATATATTGAATCATGAATCATGAATTGAATCATGAATTGAATCAAGAATCATGAATTAAATCATGAATCATGAATAGTAAATTGAATCATGAATCATGAAATGAATCATGAATTGAATCAAGAATCATGAATTAAATCATGAATCATGAATAGTAAATTAAATCATGAATCATGAATCAAATCATGATTTATGAATCATGAATCATGAATCGAATCATAATTCATGAATCATGAATTGAATTATGAATCATAAATTGAATAATGAATTGAATCATGAATCATGAATTGAATCATAAATTAAATCATGAATCATGAATCATGAGTCATGAATTGAATCATGGATCATGAATCATGAATTGAATCATGAATCATGAATCATGAATTGAATCATGGATCTAGAATTGAATTATGATTTGAATCATGAATTGAATCATGAATCACAAATTGAATCATGAATCATGAATTGAATCATGAATAATGAAGTGAATCATGAATTATGATTTGAATCATGAATCATAAATTGAATCATATATTGAATCATGAATCATGAATTGAATCATGAATCATGAATCATGAATATAATCATGAATCATGAATTGAATCATGAATAATTAATTGAGTCATGAATCATGAATTGAATCATGAATCATGAATTGAATCATGAATCATTAATTTGAATCATGAATCATGAATTGAATCATGAATAATTAATTGAATCATGAATCATGAATTAAATCATGAATCATGAATCATGTATTTGAATCATGAATTGAATCATGAATCATGAATCATAATTTGAATCATGAATTGAATCATTGAATCATGAATGATGAATTGAATCATGAATCATGAATTGAATCATGAATCATGAATTGAATCATAAATCATGAATCAGGAATCATGAATTGAATCCTGAATCATGAATCTCGAATTGAATCATGAATCATAAATAATGAATTCAATCATGAAATCATGAATTTTAATCATGAATCATGATTTGAATCATGAATCATGAATCATGAATTGAATCATGAATCATGAAATGAATTATTAATCATGAATTGAATCATGAATCATGAAATGAATCATGAATTGAATCATGAATCATGAATTGAAACATGAATCATAAATCATGAATCATGAATCATGAATTGAATCATGAATCATGAATTGAATCATGAATCAAGATTTATAAATAAGGAATCATAAATTGAATCATGTATCATAAATCATGAATCGAATAATGAATCATGAATCATGAATTGAATCATGAATCATGAATTTAATCATGAATCATGAATTGAATCATGAATCATGAATTGAATCATGATTCACAAATTGAATCATGAATCATGAATTGAATCATGAATAATGAAATGAATCATGAATCATGAATTATGATTTGAATCATGAATCATATATTGAATCATGAATCATGAGTTGAATAATGAATCATGAATTGAATCATGAATCATGAATCGAATCATGATTCATGAATCATGAATCAAATCATGATTCATGAATCATTTTTTCTTGAATCAAATCATAAATCATGAATTGAATCATAAATCATGAATCATGAAATGAATCATGAATTGAATCATGAATCATGAATTAAATCATGAATCATGAATAGTAAATTGAATCATGAATCATGAATGGAATCATGATTTATGAATCATGAATCATGAATCGAATCATGATTCATGAATCATGAATTGAATTATGAATCATAAATTGAATAATGAATTGAATCATGAATCATGAATCATAAATTGAATCATAAATTAAATCATGAATCATGAGTCATGAATTGAATCATGGATCATGAATCATGAATTGAATCATGAATCATGAATTGAATCATGAATCATGAATTGAATCATTAATCTAGAATTGAATCATGAATTGAATCATGAATCATGAATCATGAATTGAATCATGAATCATGAATCATGAGTCATGAATTGAATCATGAATCATGAATCATGAGTCATGAATTGAATCATGAATCATGAGTCATAAATTGAATCATGAATCATGAATTGAATCATGAATCATGAATTGAATCACAAATGAATCATGAATCATGAATCATGATATTTGAATCATGAATTGAATCATGAATCATAATTTAATTCATGAATTGAATCATGAATCATGAATTCAATTATGAATCACAAATTGAATCATGAATCATGAATTGAATCATGAATAAAGAAATGAATCATGAATTATGATTTGAATCATGAATCATAAATTGAATCATATATTGAATCATGAATCATGAATTGAATCATGAATCATGAATTGAATCATGAATAATTAATTGAATCATGAATCATGAATTGAATCATGAATTGAATCATGAATCATGAATTGAATCATGAATCACAAATTGAATCATGAATCATAAATTGAATCATGAATAATGAAATGAATCATGAATTATGATTTCAATCATGAATCATAAATTGAAATCATATATTGAATCATGAATCATAAATTGAATCATGAATCATGAATTGAATCATGAATAATTAATTGAATCATGAATCATGAATTGAATCATGAATCATGTATTTGAATCATGAATTGAATCATGAATCATAATTTGAATCATGAATTGAATCATGAATCATAAATGATGAATTGAATCATGAATGATGAATTGAATCATGAATCATGAATTGAATCATAAATCATGAATCAGGAATCATGAATTGAATCCTGAATCCTGAATCATGAATTGAATCATGAATCATAAATCATGAATTGAATCATGAATCATGAATTGAATCATGAATCATGATTTGAATCATGAATCATTGAATCATGAATTGAATCATGAATCATGAAATGAATCATTAATCATGAATTGAATCATGAATCATGAAATGAATCATGAATTGAATCATGAATCATGAATTGAAACATGAATCATAAATCATGAATCATGAATCATGAATTGAATCATGAATCATGAATTGAATCCATGAATCATGAATTGAATCATGAATCATGAATTAATTCATGAATCACAAATTGAATCATGAATCATGAATTGAATCATGAATAATGAAATGAATCATGAATCATGAATTATGATTTGAATCATGAATCAATATATTGAATCATGAATCATGAATTGAATAATGAATCATGAATTGAATCATGAATCATGATCGAATCATGATTCATGAATCATGAATCGAATCATGATTCATGAATCATGAATCAAATCATGATTCATGAATCAAATCATGATTCATGAATCATTTTTCTTGAATCAAATCATAAATCATGAATTGAATCATAAATCATGAATCAAGAAATGAATCATGAATCATGAATTGAATCATGAATCTAGAATTGAATCATGAATTGAATCATGAATCATGAATCATGAATCATGAGTCATGAATTGAATCATGAATCATGAATCATGAGTCATGAATTGAATCATGAATCATGAGTCATGAATTGAATCATGAATTGAATCACAAATTGAATCATGAATCATGAATCATGTATTTGAATCATGAATTGAATCATGAATCATGAATTGAATCATGAATCATAAATTGAATCATGAATTGAATCATGAATCATGAATTGAATCATGAATCATGAATTGAATCATAAATCATAAATCATGAATCAGGAATCATGAATTGAATCCTGAATCATGAATTGAATCATGAATCATAAATCATGAATTGAATCATGAATCATGAATTGAATCATGAATTGAATCCTGAATCATGAATTGAATCATATATTGAATCATGAATCTTGAATTGAATCATAAATCATGAATCATGAATTGAATCATGAATCATGAATAAAATCATGAATCATGAATAGTAAATTGAATCATGAATCATGAATCAAATCATTATTTATGAATCATGAATCATGAATCGAATCATGATTCATCAATCATGAATTGAATTATGAATCATAAATTGAATAATGAATTGAATCATGAATCATAAATTGAATCATAAATTAAATCATGAATCATGAATCATGAGTCATGAATTGAATCATGGATCATGAATCATGAATTGAATCATGAATCATGAATCATGAATTGAATCATGAATCTAGAATTAAATCATGCAATGAATCATGAATCATAATTTGAATCATGAATAATGAATCATGAGTCATGAATTGAATCATGAATCATGAATCATGAGTCATGAATTGAATCATGAATTGAATCATGAATCATGAATTGAATCATGAATTATGATTTGAATCACAAATTGAATCATGAATCATGAATCATGTATTTGAATCATGAATTGAATCATGAATCATGAATCATAATTTGAATCATGAATTGAATCATGAATCATGAATTGAATCATGAATTGAATCATGAATCATGAATTGAATCATGAATCATGAATTTAATCATGAATCATAAATCATGAATTGAATCATGAATCATGAATTGAATCATGAATCATGAATTGAATCATAAATCATAAATCATGAATTGAATCATGAATCATAAATCATGAATTGAATCATGAATCATGAATTGAATCATGAATCATATATTGAATCATGAATCATGAATTAAATCAGGAATCACAAAATTGAAATCATGAATCATGAATTGAATCATGAATCATGAATCATGAATTGAATCATGAATCATGAATTGAATCATGAATCATGAATTGAATCATGAATCATGAATTGAATCATGAATCATGAATTGAATCATAAATCATGAAATGAATCATGAATTATGATTTGAATCATGAATCATGAATTGAGTCATATATTGAATCATGAATCATGAATTGAATCATGAATCGAATCATGAATCATGAATTGAATCATGAATCATGAATTGAATCATGAATCATGAATTAAATTATGAATCATGAATTGAATCATGAATCATAAATTGAATCATGAATCATGAATCATGAATTGAATCATGAATCATGAATTGAATCATGAATCATGAATTGAAACATGAATCATAAATCATGAAACATGAATCATGAATTGAATCAGGAATCATGAATTGAGTCATGAATCATGAATTGAATCATGAATCATGAACCATGATTTGAATCATGATGGATGAATTGAATCCTATATTAAATCATGAATCATGAATTGAATCATGAATCATGAATTGAATCATGAATCATGAATCATGAATTGAATCATGAATCATGAATTAAATCATGAATTGAATCATGAATTGAATCATGAATCATGAATCATGAATTGAATCATGAATCATGAATTGAGTCATGAATCATGAATTGAATCATGAATCGAGTCATGAATCATGAATCTAATCATGAATCATGAATTGAATCATGAATCATTAATTGAATCATGAATCATGAATTGAATCATGAATCATAAATTGAATCATGAATCATGAATTGAATCATGAATCATGAATCCTGAATCATGAAATGAATCATGAATTGAATCATGAATCATGAATTGAAACATGAATCATAAATCATGAATCATGAATCATGAATTGAATCATGAATCATGAATTGAATCATGAATCATGAATTGAATCATGAATCATGATTTATAAATAAGGAATCATAAATTGAATCATGAATCATGAATCATGAATCGAATAATTAATCATGAATCATGAATCATGAATTATGATTTGAATCATGAATCATGAATTGAATCATATATTGAATCATGAATCATGAATTGAATCATGAATCATGAATTGAATCATGAATCATGAATCGAATCATGATTCATGAATCATGAATCAAATCATGATTCATGAATCATTAATCTTGAATCAAATCATTAATCATGAATTGAATCATAAATCATGAATCATGAAATGAATCATGAATTGAATCCTGAATCATGAATCATGAATTGAATCATGAATCATAAATAATGAATTGAATCATGAATCATGAATTTTAATTATGAATCATGATTTGAATCATGAATCATGAATCATGAATTGAATCATGAATCATGAAATGAATCATTAATCATGAATTGAATCATGAATCATGAAATGAATCATGAATTGAATCATGAATCATGAATTGAAACATGAATCAAAATCATGAATCATGAATTGAATCATGAATCATGAATTGAATCATGAATCAAGATTTATAAATAAGGAATCATAAATTGAATCATGTATCATAAATCATGAATCGAATAATGAATCATGAATCATGAATTGAATCATGAATCATGAATTTAATCATGAATCATGAATTGAATCATGAATCATGAATTGAATCATGATTCACAAATTGAATCATGAATCATGAATTGAATCATGAATAATGAAATGAATCATGAATCATGAATTATGATTTGAATCATGAATCATATATTGAATCATGAATCATGAGTTGAATAATGAATCATGAATTGAATCATGAATCATGAATCGAATCATGATTCATGAATCATGAATCAAATCATTGATTCATGAATCATTTTTTCTTGAATCAAATCATAAATCATGAATTTGAATCATAAATCATGAATCATGAAATGAATCATGAATTGAATCATGAATCATGAATTAAATCATGAATCATGAATAGTAAATTGAATCATGAATCATGAATGGAATCATGATTTATGAATCATGAATCATGAATCGAATCATGATTCATGAATCATGAATTGAATTATGAATCATAAATTGGAATAATGAATTGAATCATGAATCATGAATCATAAATTGAATCATAAATTAAATCATGAATCATGAGTCATGAATTGAATCATGGATCATGAATCATGAATTGAATCATGAATCATGAATTGAATCATGAATCATGAATTGAATCATTAATCTAGAATTGAATCATGAATTGAATCATGAATCATGAATCATGAATTGAATCATGAATCATGAATCATGAGTCATGAATTGAATCATGAATCATGAATCATGAGTCATGAATTGAATCATGAATCATGAGTCATAAATTGAATCATGAATCATGAATCATGAATTGAATCATGAATCATGAATTGAATCACAAATGAATCATGAATCATGAATCATGTATTTGAATCATGAATTGAATCATGAATCATAATTTAATTCATGAATTGAATCATGAATCATGAATTGAATTATGAATCACAAATTGAATCATGAATCATGAATTGAATCATGAATAAAGAAATGAATCATGAATTATGATTTTGAATCATGAATCATAAATTGAATCATATATTGAATCATGAATCATGAATTGAATCATGAATCATGAATTGAATCATGAATAATTAATTGAATCATGAATCATGAATTGAATCATGAATTGAATCATGAATCATGAATTGAATCATGAATCACAAATTGAATCATGAATCATAAATTGAATCATGAATAATGAAATGAATCATGAATTATGATTTCAATCATGAATCATAAATTGAATCATATATTGAATCATGAATCATAAATTGAATCATGAATCATGAATTGAATCATGAATAATTAATTGAATCATGAATCATGAATTGAATCATGAATCATGTATTTGAATCATGAATTGAATCATGAATCATAATTTTGAATCATGAATTGAATCATGAATCATAAATGATGAATTGAATCATGAATGATGAATTGAATCATGAATCATGAATTGAATCATAAATCATGAATCAGGAATCATGAATTGAATCCTGAATCCTGAATCATGAATCATAAATCATGAATTGAATCATGAATCATGAATTGAATCATGAATCATGATTTGAATCATGAATCATGAATCATGAATTGAATCATGAATCATGAAATGAATCATTAATCATGAATTGAATCATGAATCATGAAATGAATCATGAATTGAATCATGAATCATGAATTGAAACATGAATCATAAATCATGAATCATGAATCATGAATTGAATCATGAATCATGAATTGAATCATGAATCATGAATTGAATCATGAATCATGAATTAATTCATGAATCACAAATTGAATCATGAATCATGAATTGAATCATGAATAATGAAATGAATCATGAATCATGAATTATGATTTGAATCATGAATCATATATTGAATCATGAATCATGAATTGAATAATGAATCATGAATTGAATCATGAATCATGAATCGAATCATGATTCATGAATCATGAATCGAATCATGATTCATGAATCATGAATCAAATCATGATTCATGAATCAAATCATGATTCATGAATCATTTTTCTTGAATCAAATCATAAATCATGAATTGAATCATAAATCATGAATCAAGAAATGAATCATGAATCATGAATTGAATCATGAATCTAGAATTGAATCATGAATTGAATCATGAATCATGAATCATGAATCATGAGTCATGAATTGGAATCATGAATCATGAATCATGAGTCATGAATTGATATCATGAATCATGAGTCATGAATTGAATCATGAATTGAATCACAAATTGAATCATGAATCATGAATCATGTATTTGAATCATGAATTGAATCATGAATCATGAATTGAATCATGAATCATAAATTGAATCATGAATTGAATCATGAATCATGAATTGAATCATGAATCATGAATTGAATCATAAATCATAAATCATGAATCAGGAATCATGAATTGAATCCTGAATCATGAATTGAATCATGAATCATAAATCATGAATTGAATCATGAATCATGAATTGAATCATGAATTGAATCCTGAATCATGAATTGAATCATATATTGAATCATGAATCTTGAATTGAATCATAAATCATGAATCATGAATTGAATCATGAATCATGAATAAAATCATGAATTATGAATAGTAAATTGAATCATGAATCATGAATCAAATCATTATTTATGAATCATGAATCATGAATCGAATCATGATTCATCAATCATGAATTGAATTATGAATCATAAATTGAATAATGAATTGAATCATGAATCATAAATTGAATCATAAATTAAATCATGAATCATGAATCATGAGTCATGAATTGAATCATGGATCATGAATCATGAATTGAATCATGAATCATGAATCATGAATTGAATCATGAATCTAGAATTAAATCATGCAATGAATCATGAATCATAATTTGAATCATGAATTATGAATCATGAGTCATGAATTGAATCATGAATCATGAATCATGAGTCATGAATTGAATCATGAATTGAATCATGAATCATGAATTGAATCATGAATTATGATTTGAATCACAAATTGAATCATGAATCATGAATCATGTATTTGAATCATGAATTGAATCATGAATCATGAATCATAATTTGAATCATGAATTGAATCATGAATCATGAATTGAATCATGAATTGAATCATGAATCATGAATTGAATCATGAATCATGAATTTAATCATGAATCATAAATCATGAATTGAATCATAAATCAAGAATTGAATCATGAATCATGAATTGAATCATAAATCATAAATCATGAATCAGGAATCATGAATTGAATCCTGAATCATGAATCATGAATTGAATCATGAATCATAAATCATGAATTGAATCATGA
>NW_027447482.1:0-30540 GCF_038048845.1 Mixophyes fleayi | reverse complement strand
TTCATGATTCGATTTATGATTCAATTCATGATTCATGATTCATGATTCATGATTCATGATTCGATACATATTTCATGATTCATGATTCATGATTCATGATTCGATACATATTTCATGATTCATGATTCGATTCATGATTCATGATTCGTGATTCTATTCATGATTCATGATTCATGATTCAATTCATGATTTATGATTCAATTCATGATTCAATTCATTATTCATGATTCGATTCATGATTTATGATTCAATTCATGATTCAATTCATGATTCATGATTCGATTCATGATTCATGATTCAATTCATGATTCATGATTCATAATTCATGAGTCAATTCCTGATTCATGATTCGATTAATGATTTATGATTCAATTCATGATTCAATTCATGATTCAATTCATGATTCAATTCATGATTCAATTCATGATTCAATTCATTATTCATGATTCAATTCATGATTCAATTCATGATTCGATTAATGATTTATGATTCAATTCATGATTCAATTCAAGATTCATGATTCAATTCATGATTTATGATTCAATTCATGATTCAATTCATGAATCATTATTCGATTCATGATTCAAGATTCAATTCATGATTCAATTCATGATTCATGATTCATGATTCATGATTCATGATTCATGATTCATGATTCAATTCATGATTCATGATTCAATTCATGATTAATGATTCATGATTCATGATTCGATTCATGATTCCTGATTCAATTCATGATTCATGATTCATGATTCATGATTCAATTCATGATTCATGATTCGATTGATGATTCAAGATTTAATTCATGATTCAATTCATGATTCATGATTCATGATTCATGATTTAATTCATGATTCATGATTCAATTCATGATTAATGATTCATGATTCATGATTCGATTCATGATTCATGATTCATGATTCATGATTCAATTCATGATTCATGATTCGATTGATGATTCATGATTCAATTCATGATTCATGATTCGATTTATGATTTATAATTCATGATTTAATTCATGATTTATGATGAAATTGATGATTCATTATTCATGATTCAATTCATGATTCAATTCATGATTCATGATTCATGATTTAATTTATGATTCAAGATTCAATTCATGATTCATGATACAATTCATGATTTATGATTCAATTCATGATTTAATTCATGATTCATGATTCAATTAATGATTCATGATTAAATTCATGATTCATGATTCAATTCATGATTCATAATTTATGATTCATGATTCATGATTCAATTCATGATTCATGATTTATGATTCAATTCATGATTCATGATTCATGATTCAATTAATGATTCATGATTCAATTCATGATTCATGATTCAATTCATGATTCAATTCATGATTCATGATTCGATTAATGATTTATGATTCAATTCATGATTCAATTCATGATTCATGATTCGATTCATGATTCATGATTCGATTCATGATTCATGATTCATGATTCGATTCATGATTCATGATTCATGAGTCAATTCATGATTCATGATTCGATTCATGATTCAATTCATGATTCATGATTCAATTCATGATTCATGATTCATTTCATGATTCATGATTCATGATTCGATTCATGATTCATGATTCGATTCATGATTCATGATTCGATTCATGATTCATGATTCATGATTCAATTCATGATTCATGATTCATGATTCAATTTATGATACGTGATTCATGATTCATAATTCAATTCATGATTCAATTCATAATTCATAATTCATGATTCATGATTCAATTCATGATTCATAATTCATGATTTATGATTCAATTCATGATTCATGATTCATTTCATGATTCATGATTCATGATTCGATTCATGATTCATGATTTATTTATCATGATTCAAGATTCTATTCATGATTCATGATTAATGATTCATGATTCAATTGATGATTCATGATTTATGATTCAATTCATGATTCAATTCATGATTCATGATTCATGATTTAATTCATAATTCATGATTCAATTTATGATTCATGATTCGATTAATGATTTATGATTCAATTCATGATTCAATTCATGATTCATGATTCGATTCATGATTCATGATTCATGATTCAATTCATGATTTAGGTTTCATGATTCAATTCATGATTCAAGATTCATGATTCAATTTATGATTCGTGATTTATGATTCATAATTCAATTCAAGATTCATGATTCGTGATTCAATTCATGATTCATGATTCATGATTCAATTCATGATTCATAATTCATGATTCATGGTTCATAATTCATGATTCATGATTCAATTCATGATTCATAATTCATTTCATGATTAATGATTCATGATTCATGATTCAATTCATGATTCATGATTCATGATTCATGATGTAATTCATGATTCATGATTTATGATTCGATTCATGATTCAAGATTCGATTTATGATTTATGATTCATGATTTAATTCATGATTCATGATTCATGATTCAATTGATGATTCATGATTTATGATTCAATTCATGATTCAATTCATAATTCATGATTCATGATTCAATTTATGATTCATGATTCATGATTCAATTCATGATTCATGATTCATGATGCAAATCATGATTCAATTCATGATTCATGATTCATGATTCAATTCATGATTCATGATTCAATTCATGATTCATGATTCAATTCATGATTCATAATTCATAATTGATGATTCATGATTCAATTCATGATTAATGATTGCGATTCATGAATCATGATTCATGATTCATGATTCATGATTCAATTCATGATTCATGATTCATGCTATAATTCATGATTAATGATTCAATTCATGATTCATGATTCATGATTCATGATTCAATTCATGATTCATGATTCATGATTCATGATTCAATTTATGATTCATGATTCATGATTCAAGATTTATGATTCAATTCATGATTCATGATTCAATTCATGATTCAATTCATGATTCTTGATTCATGATTCATGATTCAATTCATGATTCATGATTCCATTCATGATTCATGATTCAATTCATTATTCGATTCACTATTCAATTCATGATTTGATTCATGATTCATGATTCTTGATTCAATTCATGATTCATGATTCCATTCATGATTCATGATTCAATTCATTATTCGATTCACTATTCAATTCATGATTTGATTCATGATTCATGATTCATGATTCGATTCATGATTCATGATTTAATTCATGATTCATGCTTCAATTCATGATTAATGATTCAATTCATGATTCAATTCATGATTCATGATTCATGATTCAATTCATGATTCATGATTCAATTCATGATTCATAATTCATGATTCATGATTTGATTCATGATTCATGATTCATGATTCATTTCATGATTCATTATTCATGGTTCGATTCATGATTCATGATTCATGATTCAATTCATGATTCATGATACAATTTATGATTCATGATTCAATTCATGATTCATGATTCATGATTCAATTCAAGATTCATAATTCATGATTTATGATTCGATTCATGATTCATGATTCATGATTCAATTCATGATTCATGATTCATGATTAAATTCATGATTCATGATTCATGACTCGATTCATGATTCATGATTCAATTCATGATTCATGATTCATGACTCAATTCATGATTCATGATTCATGATTCAACTCATGATTCATGATTCACGATTCAATTCATAATTCATGATTCAATTTATGATTCATGATTTATGATTCAATTCATGATTCATGATTCATGATTCAATTCATGATTCATGAATCATGATTCATGATTCATGATTCAATTCATGATTCATGAATCATGATTCATGATTCATGATTCAATTCATGATTCATGATTCAATTCATGATTCATGATTCAATTCAGGATTCATAAGTCATGATTCATGATTCAATTCATGATTCATGATTCGATTCATGATTCATGATTCATGATTCAATTCATGATTCATGATTCATGATTCAATTCATGATTCAATTCATGATTCATGATTCATGATTCAATTTATGATTCATGATTCATGATTCAATTCATGATTGAATTCATGATTCATGATTCAATTCATGATTCATAATTCATGATTCGATTCATGATTCATGATTCATGATTCATGATTCATGATTCATGATTCAATTCATGATTCATGATTCAATTCATGATTCATGATTCAAGATTCAATTCATGATTGAATTCATGATTCATGATTCAATTTATGATTCATGATTTATGATTCAATTCATGATTCATGATTCAATTCATGATTCATGATTCATGATTCAATTCATGATTCATGATTCAAGATTCAATTCATGATTGAATTCATGATTCATGATTCAATTTATGATTCATGATTTATGATTCAATTCATGATTCATGATTCAATTCATGATTCAATTCATGATTCATAAATCATGATTCAATTCATGATTCAATTCATGATTCATGATTCAATTCATGATTCATGATTCGATTAATGATTTATGATTCAATTCATGATTCAATTCATGATTCAATTCATGATTCATGATTCAATTCATGATTCATAATTCATAATTCGATTCATGATTCATGATTCGATTCATGATTCATGATTCAATTCATGATTTATGATTCAATTCATGATTCATGATTCGATTCATGATTCATGATTCATGATTCAATTCATGATTCATGATTCATGATTCATGATTCATGATTCAATTCATGATTCATGATTCAAAATTCAATTCATGATTCAATTCGTGATTCATAAATCAATTTATGATTCATGAATAATGATTCATGATTTATGATTCAATTCATGATTCATAAATCATGATTCATGATTCAATACATGATTCATAAATCATGATTCATGATTCAGTTTATGATTCATGATTTAATTCATGATTCGATTCATGATTCAATTCATGATTCGATTCTTGATTCAATTCATGATTCATGATTCAATTCATGATTCAATTCAAGATTCATGATTCAATTTATGATTCGTGATTCATGATTCATGATTCAATTCATGATTCATGATTCATGATTCAATTCATGATTCATGATTCATGATTCAATTCATGATTCAATTCATGATTCATAATTCATGATTCATGATTCAATTCATGATTCATAATTCATTTCATGATTAATGATTCATGATTCATGATTCAATTCATGATTCATGATTCATGATTCATGATTCAATTCATGATTCATGATTTATGATTCGATTCATGATTCATTATTCGATTTATGATTTATGATTCATGATTTAATTCATGATTCGTGATTCAGGATTCAATTGATGATTCATGATTTATGATTCAATTCATGATTCATGATTCATGATTCAAATCATGATTCAATTCATGATTCATGATTCAATTCATGATTCATGATTCATGATTCAAATCATGATTCAATTCATGATTCATGATTCAATTCATGATTCATGATTCAATTCATGATTCATGATTCAATTCATGATTCATGATTCATGATTCATGATTCATGCTATAATTCATGATTAATGATTCAATTCATGATTCATGATTCATGATTCAATTCATGATTTATGATTCATGATTCATGATTCAATTTATGATTCATGATTCATGATTCAAGATTTATGATTCAATTCATGATTCATGATTCAATTCATGATTCAATTCATGATTCTTGATTCATGATTCATGATTCATGATTCAATTCATGATTCATAATTCATGATTCTTGTTTTAATTCATGATTCATGATTCCATTCATGATTCATGATTCTATTCATTATTCGATTCATGATTCAATTCATGATTTGATTCATGATTCATGATTCATGATTCGATTCATGATTCATGATTTAATTCATGATTCATGATCTATGCTTCAATTCATGATTAATGATTCTATTCATTATTCGATTCATGATTCAACTCATGATTCATGATTCACGATTCAATTCATAATTCATGATTCAATTTATGATTCATGATTTATGATTCAATTCATGATTCATGATTCATGATTCAATTCGTGATTCAATTCATAATTCATGATTAAATTCATGATTCATGATTCAATTCATGATTCATGATTCATGATTCAATTCATAATTCATGATTCATGATTCAATTTATGATTCATGATTCATGATTCAATTTGTGATTCAATTCATGATTCATGATTCAATTCATGATTCATGATTCAATTCATGATTCATGATTCAATTCATGATTCATGATTTATGATTCATGATTCATGATTCAATTCATGATTCATGATTCAATTTATGATTCATGATTCATGATTCATGATTTAATTCATGATTCATGATTCATGATTCAATTCATGATAGAATTCATGATTCATGATTCAATTCATGAATCATAATTCATGATTCGATTCATGATTCATGATTCATGATTCATGATTCAATTCATGATTTGATTCATGATTCATGATTCATGATTCATGATTCAATTTATGATTCATGATTCATGATTCATGATTTAATTCATGATTCATGATTCATGATTCAATTCATGATAGAATTCATGATTCATGATTCAATTCATGATTCATAATTCATGATTCGATTCATGATTCATGATTCATGATTCATGATTCAATTCATGATTCATGATTCATGATTCAATTCATGATTCATGATTCAAGATTCAATTCATGATTCAATTCATGATTCATGATTCAATTTATGATTCATGATTTATGATTCAATTCATGATTCATGATTCAATTCATGATTCAATTCATGATTCATAAATCATGATTCAATTCATGATTCAATTCATGATTCATGATTCAATTCATGATTCAATTCATAATTCATGATTCGATTAATGATTTATGATTCAATTCATGATTCAATTCATGACTCATGATTGAATTTATGATTCATGATTCAATTCATGATTCATGATTCATGATTCAATTCATGATTCATGATTCATGATTCAATTCATGATTCATGATTCATGATTCAATTTATGATTCGTGATTCATGATTCATGATTCGATTCATAATTCATGATTCAATTCATGATTCATGATTCGATTCATGATTCTTGATTCATGATTCATGATTTGATTCATGATTCATGATTCATGATTCATGATTAAATTCATGATTCATAATTCATGATTTGATTCATGATTCATGATTCAATTCATGATTCATGATTCATGATTCATGATTCAATTCATGATTCATAATTCATAATTCGATTTATGATTCATGATTCGATTCATGATTCATGATTCAATTCATGATTCATGATTCATGATTCAATTCATGATTCATGATTCAAAATTCAATTCATGCTTCAATTCATGATTCATGATTCAATTCATGATTAAATTCATGATTCATGATTCAATTCATGATTCATAAATCATAATTCATGATTCAATACATGATTCATAAATAATGATTCATGATTCAGTTCATGATTCATGATTTAATTCATGATTTGATTCATGATTCAATTCATGATTCATGATTCAATTCATGATTCAATTCATGATTCGAATTATGATTCAATTCATGATTCATGATTCAATTCATGATTCAATTCATGATTCATGATTCAATTCATGATTCAATTCATGATTCGATTAATGATTTATGATTCAATTCATGATTCAATTCATGATTCATGATTCATGATTCAATTTATGATTTGTGATTCATGATTCATGATTCAATTCATGATTCATGATTCATGATTTAATTCATGATTCATGATTCATGATTCATGATTCATGATTCATGATTCAATTTATGATTCGTGATTCATGATTCAATTTATGATTTGTGATTCATGATTCAATTCATGATTCATAATTCATGATTCAATTCATGATTCGAATTATGATTCAATTCATGATTCATGATTCAATTCATGATTCGATTCATGATTCATGATTCATGATTCATGATTCAATTCATGATTTGATTCATGATTCATGATTCATGATTCATGATTCAATTTATGATTCATGATTCATGATTCATGATTTAATTCATGATTCATGATTCATGATTCAATTCATGATAGAATTCATGATTCATGATTCAATTCATGATTCATAATTCATGATTCGATTCATGATTCATGATTCATGATTCATGATTCAATTCATGATTCATGATTCATGATTCAATTCATGATTCATGATTCAAGATTCAATTCATGATTCAATTCATGATTCATGATTCAATTTATGATTCATGATTTATGATTCAATTCATGATTCATGATTCAATTCATGATTCAATTCATGATTCATAAATCATGATTCAATTCATGATTCAATTCATGATTCATGATTCAATTCATGATTCAATTCATAATTCATGATTCGATTAATGATTTATGATTCAATTCATGATTCAATTCATGACTCATGATTGAATTTATGATTCATGATTCAATTCATGATTCATGATTCATGATTCAATTCATGATTCATGATTCATGATTCAATTCATGATTCATGATTCATGATTCAATTTATGATTCGTGATTCATGATTCATGATTCGATTCATAATTCATGATTCAATTCATGATTCATGATTCGATTCATGATTCTTGATTCATGATTCATGATTTGATTCATGATTCATGATTCATGATTCATGATTAAATTCATGATTCATAATTCATGATTTGATTCATGATTCATGATTCAATTCATGATTCATGATTCATGATTCATGATTCAATTCATGATTCATAATTCATAATTCGATTTATGATTCATGATTCGATTCATGATTCATGATTCAATTCATGATTCATGATTCATGATTCAATTCATGATTCATGATTCAAAATTCAATTCATGCTTCAATTCATGATTCATGATTCAATTCATGATTAAATTCATGATTCATGATTCAATTCATGATTCATAAATCATAATTCATGATTCAATACATGATTCATAAATAATGATTCATGATTCAGTTCATGATTCATGATTTAATTCATGATTTGATTCATGATTCAATTCATGATTCATGATTCAATTCATGATTCAATTCATGATTCGAATTATGATTCAATTCATGATTCATGATTCAATTCATGATTCAATTCATGATTCATGATTCAATTCATGATTCAATTCATGATTCGATTAATGATTTATGATTCAATTCATGATTCAATTCATGATTCATGATTCATGATTCAATTTATGATTTGTGATTCATGATTCATGATTCAATTCATGATTCATGATTCATGATTTAATTCATGATTCATGATTCATGATTCATGATTCATGATTCATGATTCAATTTATGATTCGTGATTCATGATTCAATTTATGATTTGTGATTCATGATTCAATTCATGATTCATAATTCATGATTCAATTCATGATTCGAATTATGATTCAATTCATGATTCATGATTCAATTCATGATTCAATTCATGATTCATGATTCAATTCATGATTCAATTCATGATTCGATTAATGATTTATGATTCAATTCATGATTCAATTCATGATTCATGATTCATGATTCAATTTATGATTTGTGATTCATGATTCATGATTCAATTCATGATTCATGATTCATGATTTAATTCATGATTCATGATTCATGATTCATGATTCATGATTCATGATTCAATTTATGATTCGTGATTCATGATTCAATTTATGATTTGTGATTCATGATTCAATTCATGATTCATAATTCATGATTCAATTCACGATTCATGATTCAATTCATGATTCAATTCATGATTCATGATTCAATTCATGATTCATGATTCATGATTCGATTCATGATTCATGATTCAATTTATGATTTATGATTCATGATTTAAATTATGATTCATGATTCATGATTCAATTGATGATTCATGATTCAATTCATGATTCATGATTCATGATTCAATTTATGATTCATGAATTAATTCATGATTCATGATTCATGATTCAATTCATGATTCATGATTCATTATTCAATTCATGATTCAATTTATGATTCATGATTCATGATTCATGATTCATGATTCAATTCATGATTAATGATTCAATTCATAATTCATGATTCATGATTCAATTCATGATTTGATTCATGATTTAATTCATGATTTGATTCATGATTCATGATTCGTGATTTGATTCATGATTCATGATTCAATTCATGATTCATGATTCAATTCATGATTCAAATTATGATTCATGATTAATGATTCATGATTTAATTCATGATTCATAATTCATGATTTATTATTCAATTCATGATTCATGATTAATGATTCGATTCATGATTCATGATTCAATTCATGATTCATGATTCATGATTCAATTCATGATTCGATTTATGATTCATGATTCATGATTCAATTCCTGATTCATGATTCATGATTCATGATTCAAATTATGATTCATGATTCATGATTTAATTTATGATTTCTGATTCATGATTCAATTTATGATTTGTGATTCATGATTCAATTCATGATTCATGATTCATGATTCAATTCATGATTCATGATTCAATTCATGATTCAATTCATGATTCATAATTCATGATTCATAATTCATGATTCATGATTCAATTCATGATTCATGATTCAATTCATGATTCATGATTCAATTCATGATTCATGATTCATTATTCATGATTTATGATTCGATTCAAGATTCATGATTCATGATTCATGATTCATAATTTAATTCATGAATCATGATTCATGATTCATGATTCAATTCATGATTCATGATTCATGATTCAATTCATGATTCATGATTCATGATTCGATTCATGATTCATGATTCCATTTATGATTTATGATTCATGATTTAAATTATGATTCATGATTCATGATTCAATTGATGATTCATGATTTAATTCATGATTCAATTTATGATTCATGATTCATGATTCAATTTATGATTCATGATTCAATTCATTATTCATGATTCAATTCATGATTCAATTCATGATTCATGATTCATGATTCATGATTCATGATTCAATTCATGATTAATGATTCAATTCATGATTCATGATTCGATTCATGATTCATGATTCATGATTCAATTCATGATTCATGATTCAAGATTCAATTTATGATTCAATTCATGATTCATGATTAATGATTCGATTCATGATTCATGATTCAATTCATGATTCATGATTCATGATTCAATTCATGATTCGATTTATGATTCATGATTCATGATTCAATTCATGATTCATGATTCATGATTCAATTTATTATTTGTGATTCATGATTCAATTCATGAACCATGATTCATGATTCAATTCATGATTCATGATTCAATTCATGATTCAATTCATGATTCATAATTCATGATTCATAATTCATGATTCATGATTCAATTCATGATTCATGATTCATGATTCATGATTTATGATTCGATTCATGATTCATGATTCATGATTCATGATTCATAATTCAATTCATGAATCATGATTCATGATTCATGATTCAATTCATGATTCATGATTCATGATTCGATTCATGATTCATGATTCGATTTATGATTCATGATTTAAATTATGATTCATGATTCATGATTCAATTGATGATTCATGATTCAATTCATGATTCAATTCATGATTCATGATTCATGATTCAATTTATGATTCATGATTCAATTCATGATTCATGATTCAATTCATGATTCAATTCATGATTCATGATTCATGATTCATGATTTATGATTCATGATTCAATTCATGATTAATGATTCAATTCATAATTCATGATTCATGATTCATGATTCATGATTCAATTCATGATTAATGATTCAATTCATGATTCATGATTCGATTCATGATTCATGATTCATGATTCATGATTCTTGATTTATGATTCATAATTCATGATTCAATTCATGATTTATGAATCAATTCATGATTCATGATTCATGATTCAATTCATGATTCATGATTCGATTCATGATTCATGATTCAATTCATGATTCATGATTCAAGATTCAATTTATGATTCAATTCATGATTCATGATTCAATTCATGATTCATGCTTCAATTCATGATTAAATTCATGATTCATGATTCATGATTCAATTTATGATTCATAAATCATGATTCATGATTCAATTCAAGATTCATGATTCAATTCATGATTCGACTCATGAATCAATTCATGCTTCAATTCATGATTCATGATTCAATTCATGATTCATGATTCAATTCATGATTCAATTCATGATTCATGATTCATGATTCGATTCATGATTCATGATTCAATTCATGATTCATGATTCATGATTTAATTCATGATTCATGATTCAATTCATGATTCGATTTATGATTCATGATTCATGATTCAGTTTATGATTTGTGATTCATGAATCAATTCATGATTCATGATTCATGATTCAATTCATGATTCGATTTATGATTCATGATTCATGATTCAGTTTATGATTCGTGATTCATGAATCAATTCATGATTCATGATTAATGATTCAATTCATGATTCGATTTATGATTCATGATTCATGATTCAGTTCATGAATCATGATTCAATTTATGATTCGTGATTCATGATTCAATTCATGATTCATGACTCATGATTCAATTCATGATTCGATTTATGATTCATGATTCGATTCCTGATTAAAATCTTGATTCAGGATTCAATTCATGATTCATGATTCATGATTCATGATTCAATTAATGATTCATGATTCATGATTAAATTAATCATTCATGATTCATGATTCAATTCATGATTCAATTCATGATTCAATTCATGTTTCATTATTCAATTCATGATTCAATTAATGATTTATGATTCAATTCATGATTCATGATTCAATTCATGATTCATGATTCAATTCATGATTCATGATTCATGATTGAATTCATGATTCATGATTCAAGATTCGATTTATGATTCATGATTCAATTCATGATTCATGATTCATGATTCAATTTATGATTCGTGATTCTTAATTCATGATTCATGATTCAATTTATGATTTGTGATTCATGATTCAATTCATGAACCATGATTCATGATTCAATTGATGATTCATGATTCAATTCATGATTCAATTCATGATTCATGATTCATGATTCAATTTATGATTCATGATTCAATTCATGATTCATGATTTAATTCATGATTCAATTCATGATTCATGATTCATGATTCATGATTTATGATTCATGATTCAATTCATGATTAATGATTCAATTCATAATTCATGATTCATGATTCATGATTCAATTCATGATTAATGATTCAATTCATGATTCATGATTCGATTCATGATTCATGATTCATGATTCATGATTCTTGATTCATTATTCATAATTCATGATTCAATTCATAATTCATGATTCAATTCATGATTCATGATTCATGATTCAATTCATGATTCATGATTCATGATTCAATTCATGATTCATGATTCATGATTCAATTCATGATTCATGATTCAAGATTCAATTTATGATTCAATTCATGATTCATGATTCAATTCATGATTCATGCTTCAATTCATGATTAAATTCATGATTCATGATTCATGATTCATGATTCAATTTATGATTCATAAATCATGATTCATGATTCAATTCAAGATTCATGATTCAATTCATGATTCGACTCATGAATCAATTCATGCTTCAATTCATGATTCATGATTCAATTCATGATTCATGATTCAAACCATGATTCAATTCATGATTCATGATTCATGATTCGATTCATGATTCATGATTCAATTCATGATTCATGATTCATGATTCATGATTCAATTCATGATTCATGATTCAATTCATGATTCATGATTCATGATTCAGTTTATGATTCGTGATTCATGAATCAATTCATGATTCATGATTCATGATTCAATTCATGATTCGATTTATGATTCATGATTCATGATTCAGTTCATGAATCATGATTCAATTTATGATTCGTGATTCATGATTCAATTCATGATTCATGATTCATGATTCAATTCATGATTCGATTTATGATTCATGATTCGATTCCTGATTAAAATCTTGATTCATGATTCAATTCATGATTCATGATTCATGATTCATGATTCAATTAATCATTCATGATTCATGATTCAATTCATGATTCAATTCATGATTCAATTCATGATTCATTATTCAATTCATGATTCAATTCATGATTTATGATTCAATTCATGATTCATGATTCAATTCATGATTCATGATTCAATTCATGATTCATGATTCATGATTGAATTCATGATTCATGATTCAAGATTCGGTTCATGATTCATGATTCAATTCATGATTCATGATTCATGATTCAATTTATGATTCGTGATTCTTAATTCATGATTCATGATTCAATTCATGATTCAATTCATTAATCATGATTCATGATTCATGATTCATGATTCAATTCATATTTCATGATTCAAATCATGATTCATGATTCAATTCATGATTCATAATTCATGATTCATGATTCAATTCATGATTCATGATTCATGATTCATGATTCAATTCATGATTCGATTCATGAATTATGATTCATGATTCAATTCATGATTCATGATTCATGATTCAATTCATGATTCAATTCATGATTCATGATTCATGATTTAATTTATAATTCATGATTCATAATTCGATTGATGATTCATGATTCATGATTCAATTCATGATTCATGAAACATGATTCATGATTCAATTCATGATTCACGATTCATGATTCAATTCATGATTCATGATTCAATTCATGATTCATGATTCAAGATTTAATTCATGATTCATGATTCAAGATTCAATTTATGATTCAATTCATGATTCATGATTCAATTCATGATTCATGCTTCAATTCATGATTAAATTCATGATTCATGATTCATGATTCATGATTCAATTTATGATTCATAAATCATGATTCATGATTCAATTCAAGATTTATGATTCAATTCATGATTCGACTCATGAATCAATTCATGCTTCAATTCATGATTCATGATTCAATTCATGATTCATGATTCAAACCATGATTCAATTCATGATTCATGATTCATGATTCGATTCATGATTCATGATTCAATTCATGATTCATGATTCATGATTCAATTTATGATTCATGATTCAATTCATGATTCATGATTCATGATTCAGTTTATGATTCGTGATTCATGAATCAATTCATGATTCATGATTCATGATTCAATTCATGATTCGATTTATGATTCATGATTCATGATTCAGTTCATGAATCATGATTCAATTTATGATTCGTGATTCATGATTCAATTCATGATTCATGATTCATGATTCAATTCATGATTCGATTTATGATTCATAATTCGATTCCTGATTAAAATCTTGATTCATGATTCAATTCATGATTCATGATTCATGATTCATGATTCAATTAATCATTCATGATTCATGATTCAATTCATGATTCAATTCATGATTCAATTCATGATTCATTATTCAATTCATGATTCAATTAATGATTTATGATTCAATTCATGATTCATGATTCAATTCATGATTCATGATTCAATTCATGATTCATGATTCATGATTGAATTCATGATTCATGATTCAAGATTCGATTCATGATTCATGATTCAAGTCATGATTCATGATTCATGATTCAATTTATGATTCGTGATTCTTAATTCATGATTCATGATTCAATTCATGATTCAATTCATGATTCATGATTCATGATTCAATTTATGATTCGTGATTTTTAATTCATGATTCATGATTCAATTCATGATTCAATTCATTAATCATGATTCATGATTCATGATTCATGATTCAATTTATGATTCGTGATTTTTAATTCATGATTCATGATTCAATTCATGATTCAATTCATTAATCATGATTCATGATTCATGATTCATGATTCATGATTCATGATTCAATTCATGATTCGATTCATGAATTATGATTCATGATTCAATTCATGATTCATGATTCATGATTCAATTCATGATTCAATTCATGATTCATGATTCATGATTTAATTTATAATTCATGATTCATAATTCGATTGATGATTCATGATTCATGATTCAATTCATGATTCATGAAACATGATTCATGATTCAATTCATGATTCACGATTCATGATTCAATTCATGATTCATGATTCAATTCATGATTCATGATTCAAGATTTAATTCATGATTCAATTCATAATTCATGATTAATTATTCAATTTATGATTCATGATTCATGATTCATGATTTATGATTCAAGTCATGATTCATGATTCAATTCATGATTCAATTCATGATTCATGATTCATGATTCATGATTCAATTCATTAATCATAAATCATGATTCATGCTTCAAATCATGATTCATGATTCAATTCAAGATTCGATTCATGATTCAATTCATGATTTGATTCATGATTCATGATTCATGATTCAATTCATGATTCATGATTCATGATTGAATTCATGATTCATGATTCATGATTCATGATTCAATTCATGATTCATGATTCATGATTCGATTCATGATTCATGATTCAATTCATGATTCATGATTCATGATTCAATTCATGATTCATGATTCATGATTCAATTTATGATTCATGATTCATAATTCATGATTCATGATTCAATTCATGATTCAATTCATTAATCATGATTCATGATTCATGATTCAATTCATGATTCATGATTGAAATCATGATTCATGATTCAATTCATGATTCATAATTCATGATTCATGATTCAATTCATGATTCATGATTCATGATTCAATTTATGATTCATGATTCATAATTCATGATTCATGATTCAATTCATGATTCAATTCATTAATCATGATTCATGATTCATGATTCAATTCATGATTCATGATTGAAATCATGATTCTTGATTCAATTCATGATTCATAATTCATGATTCATGATTCAATTCATGATTCATGATTCATGATTCATGATTCAATTCATGATTCGCTTCATGATTCATGATTCATGATTCAATTCATGATTCATGATTCATGATTCAATTCATGGTTCAATTCATGATTCATGATTCATGATTCAATTTATAATTCATGATTTATAATTCGATTGATGATTCATGATTCATGATTCAATTCATGATTCATGAAACATGATTCATGATTCAATTCATGATTCACGATTCATGATTCAATTCATGATTCATGATTCAAGATTTAATTCATGATTCAATTCATGATTCATGATTAATTATTCAATTTATGATTCATGATTCATGATTCATGATTTATGATTCAATTCATGATTCAATTCATGATTCATGATTCATGATTCATGATTCTTGATTCAATTCATGATTCATAAATCATGATTCATGCTTCAAATCATGATTCATGATTCAATTCATGATTCGATTCATGATTCAATTCATGATTTGATTCATGATTCATGATTCATGATTTGATTCATGATTCATGATTCAATTCATGATTCATAAATCATGATTCATGCTTCAAATCATGATTCATGATTCAATTCATGATTCGATTCATGATTCAATTCATGATTTGATTCATGATTCATGATTCATGATTTGATTCATGATTCATGATTCATGATTTGATTCATGATTCATGATTCAATTCATGATTCATAAATCATGATTCATGCTTCAAATCATGATTCATGATTCAATTCATGATTCATGATTCATGATTCAATTCATGATTCAAATCATGATTCATGATTAATGATTCATGATTCATGGCTTAATTCATGATTCATAATTTATGATTTATGATTTAATTCAAGATTCATGATTCGATTCATGATTCATGATTCAATTCATGATTCATGATTCATGATTCAATTCATGATTCGATTTTTGATTCATGATTCATGATTCAATTTATAATTCATGATTCATGATTCATGATTCAATTCATGATTCGATTTATAATTCATGATTTATGATTCAATTCATGATTCGATTTATGATTCATGATTCATGATTCAATTCATGATTCATGATTTAATTCATGATTTGATCCCTGATTAAAATCATGATTCATGATTCAATTCATGATTCATGATTCATGATTGAATTCATGATTCATGATTTATGATTCAATTCATGATTCATGATTCATGATTCAATTCATGATTCAATTCATGATTCAATTCATGATTCATGATTCAATTCATGATTCAATTAATGATTCATGATTCGATTAATTATTCATGTTTCAATTCATGATTCAATTCATGATTTATGATTAATGATTCATGATTCATGATTCAATTCATGATTCATAATTCATGATTTATGATTCAATTCATGATTCATGATTCAATTCATGATTCAATTCATGATTCATGATTCATGATTCAATTCATGATTCATAAATCATGATTCATGCTTCAAATCATGATTCATGATTCAATTCATGATTCGATTCATGATTCAATTCATGATTTGATACATGATTCATGATTCATGATTTGATTCATGATTAATTATTCAATTTATGATTCATGATTCATGATTCATGATTTATGATTCAATTCATGATTCATGATTCAATTCATGATTCAATTCATGATTCATGATTCATGATTCATGATTCTTGATTCAATTCATGATTCATAAATCATGATTCATGCTTCAAATCATGATTCATGATTCAATTCATGATTCGATTCATGATTCAATTCATGATTTTATTCATGATTCATGATTCATGATTTGATTCATGATTCATGATTCAATTCATGATTCATAAATCATGATTCATGCTTCAAATCATGATTCATGATTCAATTCATGATTCGATTCATGATTCAATTCATGATTTGATTCATGATTCATGATTCATGATTTGATTCATGATTCATGATTCATGATTTGATTCATGATTCATGAATCATGATTCATAAATCATGATTCATGATTCAATTCATGATTCATGATTCATGATTCAATTCATAATTCAAATCATGATTCATGATTAATGATTCATGATTCATGGCTTAATTCATGATTCATAATTTATGATTTATGATTTAATTCAAGATTTATGATTCGATTCATGATTCATGATTCAATTCATGATTCATGATTCATGATTCAATTCATGATTCGATTTATGATTCATGATTCATGATTCAATTTATAATTCATGATTCATGATTCATGATTCAATTCATGATTCGATTTATAATTCATGATTCAATTCATGATTCGATTTATGATTCATGATTCATGATTCAATTCATGATTCATGATTCATGATTCATGATTCAATTCATGATTCATGATTTAATTCATGATTTGATCCCTGATTAAAATCATGATTCATGATTCAATTCATGATTCATGATTCATGATTCAATTCATGATTCATGATTTATGATTCAATTCATGATTCATGATTCATGATTCAATTCATGATTTAATTCATGATTCAATTCATGATTCATGATTCAATTCATGATTCAATTAATGATTCATGTTTCGATTAATTATTCATGTTTCAATTCATGATTCAATTCATGATTTATGATTAATGATTCATGATTCACGATTCAATTCATGATTCATAATTCATGATTTATGATTCAATTCATGATTCATGATTCATGATTCAATTCATGATTCAATTCATGATTCATGATTCATGATTCAATTCATGATTCATAAATCATGATTCATGCTTCAAATCATGATTCATGATTCAATTCATGATTCGATTCATGATTCAATTCATGATTTGATACATGATTCATGATTCATGATTTGATTCATGATTCATGATTCAATTCATGATTCATGATTCAATTCATGATTCAAATCATGATTCATGATTAATGATTCATGATTCATGATTTAATTCATGATTCATAATTCATGATTTATGATTCAATTCATGATTCATGATTCATGATTCAATTCATGATTCATGATTCATGATTCAATTCATGATTCATGATTCATGATTCAATTTATGATTCCTGATTCATGATTCAATTTATGATTTGTGATTCATGATTAAATTCATGATTCATGATTCATGATTCAATTCATGATTCATGATTCAGTTCATGATTCATAATTCATGATTCATAATTCATGATTCATAATTCATGATTCATGATTCAATTCATGATTCATGATTCAAATTATGATTCATGATTCATGATTTATGATTCGATTCATGATTCATGATTCATGATTCATGATTCATGATTCAATTCATGATTCATGATTCATGATTCGATTCATGATTCATGATTCGATTTATGATTTATGATTCATGATTTAAATTATGATTCATGATTCATGATTCAATTGATGATTCATGATTCAATTCATGATTCAATTCATGATTCATGATTCATGATTCAATTTATGATTCATGATTCAATTCATGATTCATGATTCATGATTCAATTCATGATTCAATTCATGATTCATGATTCATGATTCATGATTCATGATTCATGATTCAATTCATGATTAATGATTCAATTAATAATTCATGATTCATGATTCAATTCATGATTCATGATTCGATTTATGATTTATGATTCATGATTTAAATTATGATTCATGATTCATGATTCAATTGATGATTCATGATTCAATTCATTATTCAATTCATGATTCATGATTCATGATTCAATTTATGATTCTTGATTCAATTCATGATTCATGATTCAATTCATGATTCAATTCATGATTCATGATTCATGATTCATGATTCAATTCATGATTAATGATTCAATTCATAACTCATGATTCATGATTCATGATTCAATTCATGATTAATGATTCAAATTATGATTCATGATTCGATTCATGATTCATGATTCATGATTCATGATTCTTGATTCATGATTCAATTCATGATTCATGATTCATGATTCAATAGATGATTCATGATTCGATTCATGATTCATGATTCAATTCATGATTCTTGATTCATGATTCAATTCATGATTCATGATTCAAGATTCAATTTATGATTCAATTCATGATTCATGATTCAATTTATGATTCATGATTCATGATTCATGATTTATGATTCAATTCATGATTCATGCTTCAATTCATGATTAAATTCATGATTCATGATTCATGATTCAATTTATGATTCATAAATCATGATTTATGATTCAATTCAAGATTCATGATTCAATTCATCATTCGACTCATGAATCAATTCATGCTTCAATTCATGATTCATGATTCAATTCATGATTCAATTCATGATTCATGATTCATGATTCAATTCATGATTCATGATTCATGATTCAGTTTATGATTCGTGATTCATGAATCAATTCATGATTCATGATTCATGATTCAATTCATGATTCGATTTATGATTCAATTCATGATTCATGATTCAATTCATGATTCAATTAATGATTCATGATTCGATTAATTATTCATGTTTCAATTCATGATTCAATTCATGATTTATGATTAATGATTCATGATTCATGATTCAATTCATGATTCATAATTCATGATTTATGATTCAATTCATGATTCATGATTCAATTCATGATTCAATTCATGATTCATGATTCATGATTCAATTCATGATTCATAAATCATGATTCATGCTTCAAATCATGATTCATGATTCAATTCATGATTCGATTCATGATTCAATTCATGATTTGATACATGATTCATGATTAATGATTTGATTCATGATTAATTATTCAATTTATGATTCATGATTCATGATTCATGATTTATGATTCAATTCATGATTCATGATTCAATTCATGATTCAATTCATGATTCATGATTCATGATTCATGATTCTTGATTCAATTCATGATTCATAAATCATGATTCATGCTTCAAATCATGATTCATGATTCAATTCATGATTCGATTCATGATTCAATTCATGATTTTATTCATGATTCATGATTCATGATTTGATTCATGATTCATGATTCAATTCATGATTCATAAATCATGATTCATGCTTCAAATCATGATTCGTGATTCAATTCATGATTCGATTCATGATTCAATTCATGATTTGATTCATGATTCATGATTCATGATTTGATTCATGATTCATGAATCATGATTCATAAATCATGATTCATGATTCAATTCATGATTCATGATTCATGATTCAATTCATAATTCAAATCATGATTCATGATTAATGATTCATGATTCATGGCTTAATTCATGATTCATAATTTATGATTTATGATTTAATTCAAGATTTATGATTCGATTCATGATTCATGATTCAATTCATGATTCATGATTCATGATTCAATTCATGATTCGATTTATGATTCATGATTCATGATTCAATTTATAATTCATGATTCATGATTCATGATTCATGATTCAATTCATGATTCGATTTATAATTCATGATTCATGATTCAATTCATGATTCGATTTATGATTCATGATTCATGATTCAATTCATGATTCATGATTCATGATTCAATTCATGATTCATGATTTAATTCATGATTTGATCCCTGATTAAAATCATGATTCATGATTCAATTCATGATTCATGATTCATGATTCAATTCATGATTCATGATTTATGATTCAATTCATGATTCATGATTCATGATTCAATTCATGATTTAATTCATGATTCAATTCATGATTCATGATTCAATTCATGATTCAATTAATGATTCATGTTTCGATTAATTATTCATGTTTCAATTCATGATTCAATTCATGATTTATGATTAATGATTCATGATTCATGATTCAATTCATGATTCATAATTCATGATTTATGATTCAATTCATGATTCATGATTCATGATTCAATTCATGATTCAATTCATGATTCATGATTCATGATTCAATTCATGATTCATAAATCATGATTCATGCTTCAAATCATGATTCATGATTCAATTCATGATTCGATTCATGATTCAATTCATGATTTGATACATGATTCATGATTCATGATTTGATTCATGATTCATGATTCAATTCATGATTAATGATTCAATTCATGATTCAAATCATGATTCATGATTAATGATTCATGATTCATGATTTAATTCATGATTCATAATTCATGATTTATGATTCAATTCATGATTCATGATTCATGATTCAATTCATGATTCATGATTCATGATTCAATTCATGATTCATGATTCATGATTCAATTTATGATTCCTGATTCATGATTCAATTTATGATTTGTGATTCATGATTAAATTCATGATTCATGATTCGTGATTCAATTCATGATTCATGATTCAGTTCATGATTCATAATTCATGATTCATAATTCATGATTCATAATTCATGATTCATGATTCAATTCATGATTCATGATTCAAATTATGATTCATGATTCATGATTTATGATTCGATTCATGATTCATGATTCATGATTCATGATTCATGATTCAATTCATGATTCATGATTCATGATTCGATTCATGATTAATGATTCGATTTATGATTTATGATTCATGATTCATGATTCAATTGATGATTCATGATTCAATTCATGATTCAATTCATGATTCATGATTCATGATTCAATTTATGATTCATGATTCAATTCATGATTCATGATTCATGAATTAATTCATGATTCAATTCATGATTCATGATTCATGATTCATGATTCATGATTCAATTCATGATTAATGATTCAATTAATAATTCATGATTCATGATTCAATTCATGATTCATGATTCGATTTATGATTTATGATTCATGATTTAAATTATGATTCATGATTCATGATTCAATTGATGATTCATGATTCAATTCATTATTCAATTCATGATTCATGATTCATGATTCATGATTCATGATTCAATTTATGATTCTTGATTCAATTCATGATTCATGATTCAATTCATGATTCAATTCATGATTCATGATTCATGATTCATGATTCAATTCATGATTAATGATTCAATTCATAACTCATGATTCATGATTCATGATTCAATTCATGATTAATGATTCAAATTATGATTCATGATTCGATTCATGATTCATGATTCATGATTCATGATTCTTGATTCATGATTCAATTCATGATTCATGATTCATGATTCAATAGATGATTCATGATTCGATTCATGATTCATGATTCAATTCATGATTCATGATTCATGATTCAATTCATGATTCATGATTCAAGATTCAATTTATGATTCAATTCATGATTCATGATTCAATTTATGATTCATGATTCATGATTCATGATTTATGATTCAATTCATGATTCATGCTTCAATTCATGATTAAATTCATGATTCATGATTCATGATTCAATTTATGATTCATAAATCATGATTTATGATTCAATTCAAGATTCATGATTCAATTCATCATTCGACTCATGAATCAATTCATGCTTCAATTCATGATTCATGATTCAATTCATGATTCAATTCATGATTCATGATTCATGATTCAATTCATGATTCATGATTCATGATTCAGTTTATGATTCGTGATTCATGAATCAATTCATGATTCATGATTCATGATTCAATTCATGATTCGATTTATGATTCATGATTCATGATTCAATTCATGAATCATGATTCAATTTATGATTCGTGATTCATGATTCAATTCATGATTCATGATTCATGATTCAATTCATGATTTGATTTATGATTCAATTCATGATTCATGATTTATGATTCAATTCATGATTCATGATTCATGATTCAATTCATGATTCAATTCATGATTCAATTCATGATTCATGATTCAATTCATGATTCAATTAATGATTCATGTTTCGATTAATTATTCATGTTTCAATTCATGATTCAATTCATGATTTATGATTAATGATTCATGATTTATGATTCAATTCATGATTCATAATTCATGATTTATGATTCAATTCATGATTCATGATTCAATTCATGATTCAATTCATGATTCATGATTCATGATTCAATTCATGATTCATAAATCATGATTCATGCTTCAAATCATGATTCATGATTCAATTCATGATTCGATTCATGATTCAATTCATGATTTGATACATGATTCATGATTCATGATTTGATTCATGATTCATGATTCAATTCATGATTCATGATTCAATTCATGATTCAAATCATGATTCATGATTAATGATTCATGATTCATGATTTAATTCATGATTCATAATTCATGATTTATGATTCAATTCATGATTCATGATTCATGATTCAATTCATGATTCGATTTATGATTCATGATTCATGATTCAATTCATGATTCATGATTCATGATTCATGATTCAATTCATGATTCATGATTCATGATTCAATTTATGATTCCTGATTCATGATTCAATTTATGATTTGTGATTCATGATTAAATTCATGATTCATGATTCATGATTCAATTCATGATTCATGATTCAGTTCATGATTCATAATTCATGATTCATAATTCATGATTCATGATTCAATTCATGATTCATGATTCAAATTATGATTCATGATTCATGATTTATGATTCGATTCATGATTCATGATTCATGATTCAATTCATGATTCATGATTCATGATTCGATTCATGATTCATGATTCGATTTATGATTTATGATTCATTATTTAAATTATGATTCATGATTCATGATTCAATTGATGATTCATGATTCAATTCATGATTCAATTCATGATTCATGATTCATGATTCAATTTATGATTCATGATTCAATTCATGATTCATGATTCATGATTCAATTCATGATTCAATTCATGATTCATGATTCATGATTCATGATTCATGATTCATGATTCAATTCATGATTAATGATTCAATTAATAATTCATGATTCATGATTCAATTCATGATTCATGATTCGATTTATGATTTATGATTCATGATTTAAATTATGATTCATGATTCATGATTCAATTGATGATTCATGATTCAATTCATGATTCAATTCATGATTCATGATTCATGATTCAATTTATGATTCATGATTCAATTCATGATTCATGATTCAATTCATGATTCAATTCATGATTCATGATTCATGATTCATGATTCATGATTCAATTCATGATTAATGATTCAATTCATAATTCATGATTCATGATTCATGATTCAATTCATGATTAATGATTCAAATTATGATTCATGATTCGATTCATGATTCATGATTCATGATTCATGATTCTTGATTCATGATTCAATTCATGATTCATAATTCATGATTCAATTCATGATTCATGATTCAATTCATGATTCATGATTCATGATTCAATAGATGATTCATGATTCGATTCATGATTCATGATTCAATTCATGATTCATGATTCATGATTCAATTCATGATTCATGATTCAAGATTCAATTTATGATTCAATTCATGATTCATGATTCAATTTATGATTCATGATTCATGATCCATGATTTATGATTCAATTCATGATTCATGCTTCAATTCATGATTAAATTCATGATTCATGATTCATGATTCAATTTATGATTCATAAATCATGATTTATGATTCAATTCAAGATTCATGATTCAATTCATGCTTCAATTCATGATTCATGATTCAATTCATGATTCAATTCATGATTCATGATTCATGATGCAATTCATGATTCATGATTCATGATTCAGTTTATGATTCGTGATTCATGAATCAATTCATGATTCATGATTCAATTCATGATTCGATTTATGATTCATGATTCATGATTCAATTCATGAATCATGATTCAATTTATGATTCGTGATTCATGATTCAATTCATGATTCATGATTCATGATTCAATTCATGATTTGATTTATGATTCATGATTCGATTCCTGATTAAAATCTTGATTCATGATTCAATTCATGATTCATGATTCATGATTCAATTCATGATTCATGATTCATGATTCATGATTCAATTAATCATTCATGATTCATGATTCAATTCATGATTCAATTCATGATTCAATTCATGATTCATTATTCAATTCATGATTCAATTAATGATTTATGATTAAATTCATGATTCATGATTCAATTCATGATTCATGATTGAATTCATGATTCATGATTCATGATTGAATTCATGATTCATGATTCATGATTCGATTCATGATTCATGATTCAATTCATGATTCATGATTCATGATTCAATTCATGATTCATGATTCATGATTCAATTTATGATTCGTGATTCATAATTCATGATTCATGATTCAATTCATGATCCAATTCATTAATCATGATTCATGATTCATGATTCATGATTCAATTCATGATTCATGATTGAAATCATGATTCATGATTCAAATCATGATTCATGATTCAATTCATGATTCAATTCATGATTCATGATTCATGATTCATGATTCAATTCATGATTCGATTCATGATTCATGATTCATGATTCAATTCATGATGCATGATTCATGATTCAATTCATGATTCAATTCATGATTCATGATTCATGATTCAATTTATAATTCATGATTTATAATTCGATTGATGATTTATGATTCATGATTCAATTCATGATTCATGAAACATGATTCATGATTCAATTCATGATTCACGATTTATGATTTAATTCATGATTCATGATTCAATTCATGATTCAATTCATGATTCATGATTAATTATTCAATTTATGATTCATGATTCATGATTTATGATTCAATTCATGATTCATGATTCAATTCATGATTCAATTCATGATTCATGATTCATGATTCATGATTCATGATTCAATTCATGATTCATAAATCATGATTCATGCTTCAAATCATGATTCATGATTCAATTCATGATTCGATTCATGATTCAATTCATGATTTGATTCATGATTCATGATTCATGATTTGATTCATGATTCATGATTCAATTCATGATTCAATTCATGATTTGATTCATGATTCATGATTCATGATTTGATTCATGATTCATGATTCAATTCATGATTCATGATTCATGATTCAATTCATGATTCAAATCATGATTCATGATTAATGATTCATGATTCATGGCTTAATTCATGATTCATAATTTATGATTTATGATTTAATTCAAGATTCATGATTCGATTCATGATTCATGATTCAATTCATGATTCATGATTCATGATTCAATTCATGATTTGATTTATGATTCATGATTCATGATTCAATTTATAATTCATTATTCATGATTCATGATTCAATTCATGATTCGATTTATAATATATGATTCATGATTCAATTCATGATTCGATTTATGATTCATGATTCATGATTCAATTCATGATTCATGATTCATGATTCATGATTTAATTCATGATTTGATTCCTGATTAAAATCATGATTCATGATTCAATTCATGATTCATGATTCATCATTCAATTCATGATTCATGATTTATGATTCAATTCATGATTCATGATTCAATTCATGATTCAATTCATGATTCAATTCATGATTCATGATTCAATTCATGATTCAATTAATGATTCATGATTCGATTAATTATTCATGATTCAATTCATGATTCAATTCATGATTTATGATTAATGATTCATGATTCATGATTCAATTCATGATTCATAATTCATGATTTATGATACAATTCATGATTCATGATTCATGATTCAATTCATGATTCAATTCATGATTCATGATTCATGATTCAATTCATGATTCATAAATCATGATTCATGCTTCACATCATGATTCATGATTCAATTCATGATTCGATTCATGATTCAATTCATGATTTGATTCATGATTCGTGATTTGATTCATGATTCATGATTCAATTCATGATTCATGATTCAATTCATGATTCAAATCATGATTCATGATTAATGATTCATGATTTAATTCATGATTCATAAATTATGATTTATGATTCAATTCATGATTCATGATTCATGATTCAATTCATGATTCGATTTATGATTCATGATTCATGATTCAATTCATGATTCATGATTCATGATTCATGATTCAATTCATGATTCATGATTCATGATTCAATTTATGATTCCTGATTCATGATTCAATTTATGATTTGTGATTCATGATTCAATTCATGATTCATGATTCATGATTCAATTCATGATTCATGATTAAATTCATGATTCAATTCATAATTCATGATTCATAATTCATGATTCATTATTCAATTCATGATTCATGATTCAATTCATGATTCATGATTCAATTCATGATTCATGATTCATGATTTATGATTCGATTCATGATTCATGATTCAATTCATGATTCATGATTCAATTCATGATTCATGATTCATGATTCAATTCATTATTCATGATTCATGATTCGATTCATGATTCATGATTCGATTTATGATTTATGATTCATGATTTAAATTATGATTCATGATTCATGATTCAATTGATGATTCATGATTCAATTCATGATTCAATTAATGATACATGATTCATGATTCAATTTATGATTCATGATTCAATTCGTGATTCAATTCATGATTCATAATTCATGATTCATAATTCATGATTCATGATTCAATTCATGATTCATGATTCAATTCATGATTCATGACTCATGATTCATGATTCCTGATTCATGATTCAATTTATGATTTGTGATTCATGATTCAATTCATGATTCATGATTCATGATTCAATTCAAGATTCATGATTCAATTCATGATTAAATTCATGATTCATAATTCATGATTCATAATTCATGATTCATGATTCAATTCATGATTCATGATTCAATTCATGATTCATGATTCAATTCATGATTCATGATTCAATTCATGATTAATGATTCATGATTCATGATTTATGATTCAATTCATGATTCATGATTCAATTCATGATTCATGATTCAATTCATGATTCATGATTCAATTCATGATTCATGATTCATGATTCGATTCATGATTCATGATTCGATTTATGATTCATGATTCATGATTTAAATTATGATTCATGATTCATGATTCAATTGATGATTCATGATTCAATTCATGATTCAATTCATGATTCATGATTCATGATTCAATTTATGATTCATGATTCAATTCATGATTCATGATTCAATTCATGATTCAATTCATGATTCATGATTCATGATTCATGATTCATGATTCAATTCTTGATTAATGATTCAATTAATAATTCATGATTCATGATTCAATTCATGATTCATGATTCGATTCATGATTCATGATTCATGATTCATGATTCATGATTCTTGATTCATGATTCAATTCATGATTCATAAATCATGATTCATTTCATGATTCATGATTCATGATTCAATTCATGATTCATGATTCGATTTATGATTCATGATTCATGATTCAATTCATGATTCCTGATTCATGATTCATGATTCAATTCATGATTCATGATTCAAGATTCAATTTATGATTCAATTCATGATTCATGATTCAATTTATGATTCATGATTCATGATTCATGATTTATGATTCAATTCATGATTCATGCTTCAATTCATGATTAAATTCATGATTCATGATTCAATTTATGATTCATAAATCATGATTCATGATTCAATA
>NW_027447481.1:0-30553 GCF_038048845.1 Mixophyes fleayi | reverse complement strand
ATTCGAATTCATGATTCATGATCCGATTTATGATTCATGATTCATGATTCGATTTAAGATTCATGATTCGATTCATGATTCATGATTCGATCATGATTCGATTCATGATTCATAATTCAATTCATGATTCAATTCTTTATTTATGATTCAATTCATGTTTCAAGATTCATGATTCAATTCATGATTTATGATTCATGATTCGACTCATGATTCAATTCATAATTCATGATTCTTGATTCGATTCATGATTCAATTCGATTCAATTCAGAATTCATGATTCAAATCATGATTCATGATTCATGATTCAATTCATGATTCGATTAATGATTCATAATTCAATTCATGATTCATGATTCATGATTCATGATTCAATTCATGATTCATGATTCAATTCATGATTCATGATTCAATTCATGATTCATGATTCAATTCATGATTCATGATTCAATTTATGATTCATGATTCATTTCATAATTCATGATTCATGATTCAATTAATGATTCATGATTTATGATTCAATTAATGATTCATGATTCATAATTCGATTCATGAATTATGATTCGATTCATGATCCATGATTCAATTCATGATTCATAATTCGATTAGTGATTCAAGATTCATGATTAAATTCATGATGCATGATTAAATTCATGATTCATGATTAAATTCATGATTCATGATTAAATTCATGATTCATCAATCAATTTATGATTCAATTTATGATTCAATTTATGATTTTTGATTCATGATTCTATTTATAATTCGATTTATGATTCAATTCATGATTCATGATTCGATTCATAATGCATGATTCGTTTCATGATTCATGATTCAATTCATGATTCAATTTATGATTTGTGATTCATGATTCTATTTATGATTCGATTCATGATTCAATTCATGATTCAATACATAATTAATGATTAAATTCATGATTCATGATTCATTTTATGATTCATGATTCGATTCATGATTCATGATTCATTATTCAATTCATGATTCAATTCATGATTCATGATTCATTATTCAATTCATGATTCAATTCATGATTCATTTCATGATTCATGATTCAATTCATGATTCATTTCATGATTCATGATTCATGATTCAATTCATGATTCATGATTCAATTCATGTTTCATGATTCATGATTCAATTTATGATTCAATTTATGATTTATGATCCGATGTATGATTCATGATTCAATTCATGATTCATGATTCATGATTCGATTAATGATTCATGATTCCATTCATGATTCAATTCATGATTCATGATTCGATTTATGATTCATAATTCGATTCATGATTCATGATTGAATTCATGATTCGATTTATGATTCATGATTCGATTCATGATTCATGATTCGATTCATGATTCTATTCATGATTCATGATTCATGATTCGATTCATGATTCGATTCATGAATCATGTTTCAATTCATTATTCATGATTCGATTCATGATTCAAGATTCATGATTTAATTCATGATTCAAGATTCATGATTCAATTCATGATTCAAGATTCATGATTCAATTCATGATTCAAGATTCATGATTCAATTCATGTTTTATGATTCATGATTCGACTCATGATTCATGATTCAATTCATGATTCATGATTCGATTCATGTTTCATGATTCAATTCATGATTCAATTCAGAATTCATGATTCAATTCATGATTCAATTCATGATTCAATTCATGATTCATGATTCGATTAATGATTCATGATTCAATTCATGATTCATGATTCGACTCCTGATTCATTAGTCAATTCATGATTCATGATTCAACTCATGATTCATTAGTCAATTCATGATTAATGATTCAATTCACGATTCATGATTTAATTCATGATTCATGATTCAATTCATGGTTCATGATTCATGATTCATGATTCAATTTATGATTCATGATTCATTTCATAATTCATGGATCATGATTCAATTCATGATTCAATTCACGATTCATGATTCAATTAATGATTCATGATTTATGATTCATGATTCGATTCATGATTCATGAATCATGATTCGATTCATGATTCATGAATCATGATTCGATTCATGATTCAATTCATTATTCATGATTCGATTCATGATTTAAGATTCATGATTCAATTCATGATTCAAGATTCATGATTCAATTCATGATTTATGATTCATGATTGGACTTATGATTCATGATTCGATTCATGATTCATGATTCGATTCATGATTCGATTCATGATTCATGATTCATGATTCGATTCATGATTCATGATTCGATTCATAATTCAATTCATGATTCATAATTCAATTCATGATTCAATTCATTATTCATGATTCGATTCATGATTCAAAATTCATGATTCAATTAATGATTCAAGATTCATGATTCAATTCATGATTTATGATTCATGATTCGACTCATGATTCATGATTCAATTCATGATTCATGATTCATGATTCGATTCATGTTTCAAGATTCAATTCATGATTCAATTCAGAATTCATGATTCAATTCATGATTCAATTCATGATTCATGATTCATGATTCAATTCATGATTCATGATTCGATTAATGATTCATGATTCAATTCATGATTCATGATTCATGATTCGACTCATGATTCATGATTCAATTCATGATTCATGATTCATGATTCAATTCATGATTCATGATTTAATTCATGATTCATTTCATAATTCATGATTCATGATTCAATTCATGATTCATGATTCAATTCATGATTAAAGATTCATGATTCATGATTCATTTCATAATTCATAATTCATGATTCAATTCATGATTCAATTCATGATTCAATTAATGATTCATGATTCATGATTCAATTCATGATTCATGATTCAATTAATGATTCATGATTCATGATTCAATTCATGATTCATGATTCAATTCATGATTCATGATTCATGATTCAGTTCATGATTCATGATTCATGATTCAATTCATTATTCATGATTCGATTCGTGATTCATGATTCAATTAATGATTCATGATTCGACTCATATTTCATGCTTCAATTCATGATTCATGATTCAATTCATGATTCATGATTCATTCATAATTCATGATTCAATTCATGATTCAATTTATGATTCATGATTCATGATTCGATTCATGATTCATGATTCAATTCATGATTCATGATTCATGATTCATGATTCATGATTCAATTCATGGTTCATGATTCATGATTCATGATTCGATTCATGATTCATGATTCAATTCATGATTCATGATTCATGATTCATGATTCATGATTCAATTCATGGTTCATGATTCATGATTCATGATTCAATTTATGATTCATGATTCATGATTCGATTAATGATTCATGATTCAATTCATGATTCATGATTCATGATTCATGATTCATGATTCAATTCATGGTTCATGATTCATGATTCATGATTCAATTTATGATTCATGATTCATTTCATAATTCATGATTCAATTCATGATTCATGATTCAATTAATGATTCATGATTCGATTCATGAATCATAATTCGATTCATGATTCATAATTCAATTCATGATTCAATTCATTATTCATGATTCGATTCATGATTCAAGATTCATGATTCAATTCATGATTCAAGATTCATGATTCAATTCATGATTTATGATTCATGATTCGACTCATGATTCATGATTCAATTCATGATTCATGATTCATGATTCGATTCATGATTCATGATTCATGATTCATGATTCGATTCATGATTCATGATTCATGATTTGATTCATGTTTCATGATTCAATTCATGATTCAATTCAGAATTCATGATTCAATTCATGATTCAATTCATGATTCATGATTCATGATTCAATTCATGATTCATGATTCGACTCATGATTCATGATTCATGATTCGACTCATGATTCATTAGTCAATTCAGGATTCATGATTCATGATTCAATTCATGATTCATGATTTAATTCATGATTCATTTCATAATTCATGATTCATGATTCAATTCATGATTCATGATTCAATTTATGATTCATGATTCATTTCATAATTCATGATTCATGATTCAATTCATGATTCATGATTCAATTAATGATTCATGATTTATGATTCGATTCATGATTCAATTCATGATTCATGATTCATGATTCAGTTCATGATTCATGATTCATGATTCAATTCATTATTCATGATTTGATTCGTGATTCAATTCATTATTCATGATTTGATTCGTGATTCATGATTCAATTCATGATTCATGATTCAATTCATGATTCATGATTCGACTCATATTTCATGCTTCAATTCATGATTCATGATTCAATTCATGATTCATGATTCATTCATAATTCATGATTCAATTAATGATTCATGATTCATGATTCGATTCATGATTCAATTCATGATTCATGATTCATGATACAATTCATGATTCGTGATTCATGATTCAATTCATGATTTGTGATTCATGATTCAATTCATGATTCATGATTCGATTCATGATTCATAATATGATTCATGATTCGAATCATGATTCATGATTCAATTCATGATTCAATTCATGATTCATGATTCAATTCATGATTCGATGCTTGACTCATGATTCAATTCATGATTCATGATTCAATTCATGTTTCATGATTCATGATTCAATTCATGTTTCATGATTCATGATTTAATTCATGATTCGTGATTCAATTTATTATTCGATTAATGATTCATGATTCAATTCATGATTTATGATTCATGATTCGATTCATGATTCGATTCATGATTCATGATTTATGTTTCAATTCATGATTTCTGATTCATGATTCAATTCATCATTCATGATTCATGATTCAATTCATGATTCATGATTCGATTAATGATTCATGATTCAATTTATGATTCATGATTCATGATTTGACTCATGATTCATGATTCAATTCATGATTCATGATTCAATTCATGATTCATGATTCATGATTTAATTCATGATTCATGATTCATTTCATAATTCATGATTTGATTAATGATTCATGATTCAATCATGATTCATGATTCAATTCATGATTCATGATTCATGTATTGATTCATAATTTATGATTCAATTCAAGATTCATGATTCATGATTTATGATTCAATTCATGATTCATGATTCAAATCATGATTCAATTCATTATTCATGATTCGATTTGTGATTCATGATTCAATTCATGATTTATGATTCGTGATTCGACTCATATTTCATGCTTCATATCATGATTTATGATTTAATTCATGATTCATGATTCATTCATAATTCATGATTCAATTAATGATTCATGATTCATGATTCATGATTCGCTTCATGATTCAATTCATGATTTATGATTCATGATTCGACTCATATTTCATGCTTCAATTCATGATTCATGATTTATGATTCAATTCATGATTGATGATTCAATTCATGATTCAATTCATGATTCAATTCATGATTCATGATTCAATCATGATTCATGATTCGATTCATGATTCAATTTATGATTCATGATTCATGATTCGACTCATGATTCATAATTCAATTCATGATTCGATTAATGATTCATGATTCGATTAATGATTCATGATTCAATTCATGATTCATGTATTGATTCATAATTTATAATTCAATTCATGATTCATGATTCAAATCATGATTCAATTCATTATTCATGATTCGATTCGTGATTCAATTCATTATTCATGATTCGATTCGTGATTCAAGATTCATGATTAAATTCATGATTTATGATTCATGATTCGACTCATATTTCATGCTTCAATTCATGATTCATGATTCCATTCATGATTCAATTCATGATTCATGATTCATTTATGATTCATGATTCATGATTCGATTCATGATTCATGATTCATGATTTAATTCATGATTCATAATTTGTTTCGATTCATGATTCAATTCATGATTCATGATTCAATTCATGATTCGATTCATGATTCATGATTCGATTCATGATTCAATTCATGATTCATTATTCAATTCATGATTCATGATTCAATTCATGATTCGTGATTCAATTCATGATTCATGATTTAATTTATAATTCATGATAAATGTATCGATTCATGATTCATGATTCAATTAATGATTCATGATTCAATTCATGATTCATGATTCAATTCATGATTCAATTCATTATTCATGATTCACATCATGATTCAAGATTCATGATTCAATTCATGATTTGTGATTCATGATTCAATTCATAATTCATGATTCGATTCATGATTTAATTCATGATTCATGATTTGATTCATGATTCATAATTCATGATTCGATTCATGATTTATGATTCAATTCATGATTCATGATTCATGATTCGATTCATGATTCGATTCATGATTCAATTCATGATTCGATTCATGATTCAATTCATGATTAATGATTCATGATTCGATTCATGATTCAATTCATGATTCATGATTTATGATTCGATTCATGATTCAATTCATGATTCATGATTTATTTCATGATTCATTTCATGATTCATGATTCGATTCATGATTCATGATTCGATTCATGATTCGATTCATGATTCATGATTCGATTAATGATTCATGATTCTTTTCATGATTCATGATTCTTTTCATGATTCATGATTCATGATTCAATTCATGATTTATGATTCGATTCATGTTTCGAATCATGATTCATGATTTATGATTCATTTCATGATTCATGATTTATGATTTAATTCATGATTCATGATTTATGATTCAATTTATGATTCATGATTCATTTCATAATTCATGATTCATGATTCAATTCATGATTCAATTCATAATTCATGATTCGATTCATGATTCATGATTTATGATTCAATACATGATTTATGATTCGATTCATGATTCAATACATAATTCATGATTCAATTTATGATTCATGATTCATTTTATGATTCATGATTCAATTCATGATTCAATTCATGATTCATGATTCAAGATTCAATTCATGATTCATGATTCAATTCATGATTCATGATTCGACTCATGATTCATTATTCAAGATTCATGATTCAATTCATGATTTGTGATTTATGATTCAATTCATGATTCATGATTCAATTCATGATTTGTGATTCATGATTCAATTCATGATTCATGATTCAATTCATGATTCAATTCATGATTCGATGCTTGATTCATGATTCAATTTATGATTCAATTCATGATTCAATTATCAATTCATTATTCATGATTCGATTCATGATTCATTATTCGATTCATGATTCATTATTCAATTCATGATTCATGATTCAATTTATGATTCAATTCATGATTCAATTATCAATTCATGATTCGATTCATGATTCGTTATTCAATTCATGATTCATGATTCAATTCATGATTCAATTCATGATTCATGATTCATGATTCAATTCATGATTCATGGTTCATGATTCGATACAACTCATGATTCATGACTCAATTCATGAATCATGATTCAATTCATGATTCAATTCATGGTTCATGATTGGATTCATGATTCATGATTTGATTCATGATTCATGATTCGATTAATGATTCATGAATTATGATTCATGATTCATGATTCAATTCATGATTCATGGTTCATGATTCGATTCATGATTCATGATTCGATTAATGATTCATGATTCATGATTTAATTCATAATTCATGATTTATGATTCTTGATTCATGATTTATGATTCAATTCATGATTCATGATTCAATTCATGATTTAATTTATGATTCATGATTCATTTCATAATTCATGATTCAATTCATGATTCATGATTCAATTAATGATTCATGATTCATGATTCGATTCATGATTCAATTCATGATTCAATTCATGATTCATGATTCATGATTCAATTCATGATTCATGATTCATGATTTATGATTCAATTCATGATTCATGATTCAATTCATGATTCAATTCATTATTCATGATTCGATTCGTGATTCAAGATTCATGATTCAATTCATGATTTATGATTCATGATTCGACTCATATTTAATGCTTCAATTCATGATTCATGATTCAATTCATGATTCATGATTCAATTCATGATTCATGATTCAATTCATGATTCATGATTCATTCATAATTCATGATTCATGATTTGATTCTTGATTCATGATTTGATTCCTGATTCAATTCATGATTCATGATTCATGATTCATGATTCAATTCATGATTCACTTCATGATTCATGATTCAATTCATGATTCATGATTCATGATTCAATTCATGATTCATGATTCTTGATTCGATTCATGATTCATAATGATTAATGATTCGATTCATGATTCATAATGATTCATGATTCGATTCATGATTCATGATTCATAATGATTCATGATTCGATTCATGATTCATGATTTAATAAATGATTCATGATTCAATTCATGATTCATGATTCAATTCATGATTCATGATTCGATTCATGATTCATGATTCAGGATTCGATTCATGATTCATGATTCGATTCATGATTCATGATTCGATTCATGATTCGATTCATGATTCGATTCATGATTCATGATTCGATTCATGATTCATGATTCATAATGATTCATGATTCGATTCATGATTCATGATTTAATAAATGATTCATGATTCAATTCATGATTCATGATTCGATTCATGATTCATGATTCAGGATTCGATTCATGATTCATGATTCATGATTTAATTCATGATTCATGATTCAATTCATGATTCGATTCATGATTCGATTCATGATTCAATTCATGATTCATTATTCAATTCATGATTCATGATTCAATTCATGATTCGATTCATGATTCATGATTTAATTTATAATTCATGATAAATGTATCGATTCATGATTCAATTAATGATTCATGATTCAATTCATTATTCATGATTCAAGATTCATGATTCAATTCATGATTCATGATTCATGATTCAATTCATCATTCATTATTCTATTCATGACTCATGATTCAATTCATGCTTCATGATTCAATTCATGATTCAAGATTTATGATTCAATTCATGATTTATGATTCATGATTCGACACATGATTCATGATTCAATTCATGATTCATGATTCAATTCATGATTCATGATTCAATTCATGATTCATGATGCAATTCATGATTCATGATTCATGATGCAATTCATGATTCAAGATTCGACTCATGATTCATGATTCATGATTGAATTCATGATTTGTGATTCATGATTGAATTCATGATTCATGATTGAATTCATTATTTGTGATTCATGATTCAATTCATGATTCATGATTCGATGCTTGATTCATGATTCAATTTATGATTCAATTCATGATTCAATTCATGATTTGTGATTCATGATTCTATTTATGATTTATGATTCAATTCATAATTCGATTAATGATTCATGATTCAATTCATGATTTAATTCATGATTCATGATTCATGATTCGATTCATGATTCAATTCATGATTCATGAATAAATTCATGATTCATGATTCATGATTCAATTTATGATTCAATTCATGATTCAATTTATGATTTATGATTCATGATTCGACTCATGATTCATGACTCAATTCATGATTCATGATTCATGATTCATGATTCAATTCATGATTCATTATTCAATTCATGATTCATGATTCAATTCATGATTCAATTCATGATTCATGATTCATGATTCAATTCATGATTCATGATTCATGATTCAATTTATGATTCAATTCATGATTCAATTTATGATTTATGATTCATGATTCGACTCATGATTCATGACTCAATTCATGATTCATGATTCATGATTCATGATTCAATTCATGATTCATTATTCAATTCATGATTCATGATTCAATTCATGATTCAATTCATGATTCATGATTCAATTCATGATTCATGATTCATGATTCAATTTATGATTCAATTCATGATTCAATTTATGATTTATGATTCATGATTCGACTCATGATTCATGACTCAATTCATGATTCATGATTCATGATTCATGATTCAATTCATGATTCATTATTCAATTCATGATTCATGATTCAATTCATGATTCAATTCATGATTCATGATTCATGATTCAATTCATGATTCATGGTTCATGATTCGATTCGACTCATGATTCATGACTCAATTCATGATTCATGATTCAATTCATAATTCAATTCATGATTCATGATTCAATTCATGATTCAATTCATGATTCATGGTTCATGATTGGATTCATGATTCATGATTCGTTTCATGATTCATGATTCGATTAATGATTCATGATTCATGATTCATGATTTAATTCATAATTCATGATTCATGATTCATGATTCAATTCATGATTCATGATTCAATTCATGATTCAATTTATGATTCATGATTCATTTCATAATTCATGATTCATGATTCAATTAATGATTCATGATTCAATTAATGATTCATGATTCATGATTCGATTCATGATTCATGATTCAATTCATGATTCAATTCATGATTCATGATTCAATTCATGATTCATGATTCGATTAATGATTCATGATTTGATTCATAATTCATGATTTGATTCATAATTCATGATTCAATTCATGATTCAATTCATGATTCAAATCATTATTCATGATTCGATTCGTGATTCAAGATTCATGATTCAATTCATGATTTATGATTCATGATTCGACTCATATTTAATCCTTCAATTCATGATTCATGATTTGATTCATGATTCGATTCATGATTCATGATTCATTTCATGATTCATGATTCAATTCATGATTTATGATTCGATTCATGTTTCGAATCATGATTCGATTCATGTTTCATGATTCATGATCCGATTTATGATTCAATTCATGATTCAATTCATGATTCATGATTTATGATTCATGATTTATGATTCAATTCATGATTCATGATTCAAATCATGATTCAATTCATTATTCATGATTCGATACGTGATTCAAGATCCATGATTCAATTCATGATTTATGATTCATGATTCGACTCATATTTCATGCTTCAATTCATGATTCATGATTGATGATTCAATTCATGATTCAATTCATGATTCATAATTCAATCATGATTCATAATTCGATTCATGATTCATGATTCGACTCATGATTCATGATTCGACTCATGATTCATGATTCGATTAATGATTCATGATTCAATTCATGATTCATGTATTGATTCATAATTTATAATTCAATTCATGATTCATGATTTAAATCATGATTAAATTCATGATTTATGATTCATGATTCGACTCATATTTCATGCTTCAATTCATGATTCATGATTCGATTCATGATTCATGATTCCATTCATGATTCAATTCATGATTCATGATTCATTTATGATTCATGATTTATGATTCGATTCATGATTCATGATTTAATTCATGATTCATAATTTGTTTCGATTCATGATTCAATTCATGATTCATGATTCAATTCATGATTCGATTCATGATTCATGATTCGATTCATGATTCGATTCATGATTCAATTCATGATTCATTATTCAATTCATGATTCATGATTCAATTCATGATTCATGATTCAATTCATGATTCATGATTCGATTCATGATTCATGATTTAATTTATAATTCATGATTCATGATTCAATTAATGATTCATGATTCAATTCATGATTCAAATCATTATTCATGATTCACATCATGATTCAAGATTCATGATTCAATTCATGATTTATGATTCATGATTCGACACATGATTCATGATTAATTCATGATTCATGATCCAATTCATGATTTGTGATTCATGATTCAATTCATAATTCATGATTCGATTCATGATTTAATTCATGATTCATGATTCGATTCATGATTCATAATTCATGATTCGATTCATGATTCGATTCATGATTCATGATTTATTTCATGATTCGATTCATGATTCATGATTCATGATTCGATTCATGATTCGATTCATGATTCATGATTCATTTCATGATTCATGATTCATGATTCAATTCATGATTTATGATTCGATTCATGTTTCGAATCATGATTCGATTCATGATTCATTTCATGATTCATGATTTATGATTTAATTCATGATTCATGATTTATGATTCAATTTATGATTCATGATTCATTTCATAATTCATGATTCATGATTCAATTCATATTTCAATTCATAATTCATGATTCGATTCATGATTCATGATTTATGATTCAATACATGATTTATGATTCGATTCATGATTCAATACATAATTCATGATTAAATTTATGATTCATGATTCATTTTATGATTCATGATTCAATTCATGATTCATTTCATGATTCATGATTCATGATTCAATTTATGATTCATGATTCATGATTCATGATTCAATTCATGATTCATGATTCAATTCATGATTCATGATTCGACTCATGATTCATTATTCAAGATTCATGATTCAATTCATGATTTGTGATTTATGATTCAATTCATGATTCAATTCATGATTCATGATTCATTCATAATTCATGATTCATGATTTGATTCTTGATTCATGATTTGATTCTTGATTCATGATTTGATTCATGATTCAATTCATGATTCATGATTCAATTCATGGTTCACTTCATGATTCATGATTCGATTCATGATTCATAATGATTCATGATTCGATTCATGATTCATGATTCATAATGATTCATGATTCGATTCATGATTCATGATTTAATTCATGATTCATGATTTATGATTCAATACATGATTCATGATTCGATTCATGATTCATGATTTATGATTCAATACATGATTCATGATTCGATTCATGATTCAATACATAATTCATGATTAAATTCATGATTCATGATTCATTTTATGATTCATGATTCGATTCATGATTCATGATTCAATTCATGATTCAATTCATGATTCAATTCATGATTCATGATTCATGATTCAATTCATGATTCAATTCATGATTCATGATTCGAATCATGATTCATGATTCGATTCTTGATTCATGATTTATTTATGATTCAATTCATGATTTCTGATTCATGATTCTATTTATGATTCAATTCATGATTCGATTAATGATTCATGATTCAATTCATGATTTATGATTCATGATTCGATTCATGATTCGATTCATGATTCATGATTTATGTTTCAATTCATGATTTCTGATTCATGATTCAATTCATCATTCATGATTCATGATTCAATTCATGATTCATGATTCGATTAATGATTCATGATTCAATTTATGATTCATGATTCATGATTTGACTCATGATTCATAATTCAATTCATGATTCATGATTCATGATTCATGATTTAATTCATGATTCATGATTTAATTCATGATTCATGATTTGATTCATGATTCATTTCATAATTCATGATTTGATTAATGATTCATGATTCAATTCATGATTCATGATTCAATTCATGATTCATGATTCATGTGTTGATTCATAATTTATGATTCAATTCATGATTCATGATTCATGATTCATGATTCAATTCATGATTCATGATTTGATTAATGATTCATGATTCAATTCATGATTCATGATTCATGTATTGATTCATAATTTATGATTCAATTCATGATTCATGATTTATGATTCAATTCATGATTCATGATTCAAATCATGATTTATGATTCGTGATTCGACTCATATTTCATGCTTCATATCATGATTTATGATTCAATTCATAATTTATGATTCAATTCATGATTCATGATTTATGATTCAATTCATGATTCATGATTTATGATTCAATTCATGATTCATGATTCAAATCATGATTCAATTCATTATTCATGATTCGATACGTGATTCAAGATCCATGATTCAATTCATGATTTATGTATCATGATTCGACGCATATTTCATGCTTCAATTCATGATTCATGATTTATGATTCAATTCATGATTGATGATTCAATTCATGATTCAATTCATGATTCATGATTCAATCATGATTCATAATTCGATTCATGATTCGATTCATGATTCAATTTATGATTCATGATTCATGATTCGACTCATGATTCATGATTCAATTCATGATTCATGATTCGATTAATGATTCATGATTCGATTAATGATTCATGATTCAATTCATGATTCATGTATTGATTCATAATTTATAATTCAATTCATTATTCATGATTCGATTCGTGATTCAAGATTCATGATTAAATTCATGATTTATGATTCATGATTCGACTCATATTTCATGCTTCAATTCATGATTCATGATTCAATTCATGATTCATGATTCCATTCATTATTCAATTCATGATTCATGATTCATTTATGATTCATGATTCATGATTCGATTCATGATTTAATTCATGATTCATAATTTGTTTCGATTCATGATTCGATTCATGATTCATGATTCAATTCATGATTCGATTCATGATTCATGATTCGATTCATGATTCAATTCATGATTCATTATTCAATTCATGATTCATTATTCAATTCATGATTCATGATTCAATTCATGATTCATGATTCGATTCATGATTCATGATTTAATTTATAATTCATGATAAATGTATCGATTCATGATTCAATTAATGATTCATGATTCAATTCATGATTCAATTCATTATTCATGATTCACATCATGATTCAAGATTCATGATTCAATTCATGATTTATGATTCATGATTCGACACATGATTCATGATTTAATTCATGATTCATGATCCAATTCATGATTTGTGATTCATGATTCAATTCATATTTCATGCTTCAATTCATGATTCATGATTGATGATTCAATTCATGATTCAATTCATGATTCATGATTCATGATTCAATTTATGATTCATGATTCATGATTCGACTCATGATTCGACTCATGATTCATGATTCGATTAATGATTCATGATTCAATTCATGATTCATGTATTGATTCATAATTTATAATTCAATTCATGATTCATGATTCAAATCATGATTCAATTCATTATTCATGATTCGATTCGTGATTCAAGATTCATGATTAAATTCATGATTTATGATTCATGATTCGACTCATATTTCATGCTTCAATTCATGATTCATGATTCAATTCATGATTCATGATTCCATTCATTATTCAATTCATGATTCATGATTCATTTATGATTCATGATTCATGATTCGATTCATGATTTAATTCATGATTCATAATTTGTTTCGATTCATGATTCGATTCATGATTCATGATTCAATTCATGATTCGATTCATGATTCATGATTCGATTCATGATTCAATTCATGATTCAATTCATGATTCATGATTCAATTCATGATTCATTATTCAATTCATGATTCATGATTCAATTAATGATTCATGATTCAATTCATGATTCAATTCATTATTCATGATTCACATCATGATTCAAGATTCATGATTCAATTCATGATTTATGATTCATGATTCGACACATGATTCATGATTTAATTCATGATTCATGATCCAATTCATGATTTGTGATTCATGATTCAATTCATATTTCATGCTTCAATTCATGATTCATGATTCATGATTCAATTCATGATTCAATTCATGATTCATGATTCGATTCATGATTCATGATTCAATTTATGATTCATGATTCATGATTCGACTCATGATTCGACTCATGATTCATGATTCGATTAATGATTCATGATTCAATTCATGATTCATGTATTGATTCATAATTTATAATTAAATTCATGATTCATGATTTAAATCATGATTAAATTCGTGATTTATGATTCATGATTCGACTCATATTTCATGCTTCAATTCATGATTCATGATTCAATTCATGATTCATGATTCCATTCATGATTCGATTCATGATTCGATTCATGATTCATTTATGATTCATGATTCATGATTTAATTCATGATTCAATTCATGATTCATTATTCAATTCATGATTCATGATTCAATTCATGATTCGATTCATGATTCATGATTTAATTTATAATTCATGATAAATGTATCGATTCATGATTCAATTAATGATTCATGATTCAATTCATGATTCAATTCATTATTCATGATTCACATCATGATTCAAGATTCATGATTCAATTCATGATTTATGATTCATGATTCAACACATGATTCATGATTTAATTCATGATTCATGATCCAATTCATGATTTGTGATTCATGATTCAATTCATATTTCATTCTTCAATTCATGATTCATGATTGATGATTCAATTCATGATTCAATTCATGATTCATGATTTGATTCATGATTCATGATTCAATTTATGATTCATGATTCATGATTTGACTCATGATTCGACTCATGATTCGATTAATGATTCATGATTCAATTCATGATTCATGTATTGATTCATAATTTATAATTAAATTCATGATTCATGATTTAAATCATGATTAAATTCGTGATTTATGATTCATGATTCGACTCATATTTCATGCTTCAATTCATGATTCATGATTCAATTCATGATTCATGATTCCATTCATGATTCGATTCATGATTCGATTCATGATTCATTTATGATTCATGATTCATGATTTAATTCATGATTCAATTCATGATTCATTATTCAATTCATGAATTATGATTCAATTCATGATTCGATTCATGATTCATGATTTAATTTATAATTCATGATAAATGTATCGATTCATGATTCAATTAATGATTCATGATTCAATTCATGATTCAATTCATTATTCATGATTCACATCATGATTCAAGATTCATGATTCAATTCATGATTTATGATTCATGATTCGACACATGATTCATGATTTAATTCATGATTCATGATCCAATTCATGATTTGTGATTCATGATTCAATTCATAATTCATGATTCGATTCATGATTTAATTCATGATTCATGATTCGATTCATGATTCATAATTCATGATTCGATTCATGATTCAATTCATGATTCATGATTCAATTCATGATTCATGATTCATGTTTCGATTCATGATTCGATTCATGATTCATGATTCAATTCATGATTAATGATTCATGATTCGATTCATGATTGAATTCATGATTCATGATTTATGATTCGATTCATGATTCAATTCATGATTCATGATTTATTTCATGATTCATTTCATGATTCATGATTCGATTCATGATTCATGATTCGATTCATGATTCATGATTCGATTCATGATTCGATTCATGATTCGATTCATGATTCATGATTCATTTCATGATTCATGATTCATGATTCAATTCATGATTTATGATTCGATTCATGTTTCGAATCATGATTCATGATTTATGATTCATTTCATGATTCATGATTTATGATTTAATTCATGATTCATGATTTATGATTCAATTTATGATTCATGATTCATTTCATAATTCATGATTCATGATTCAATTCATGATTCAATTCATAATTCATGATTCGATTCATGATTCATGATTCGATTCATAATTCATGATTTATGATTCAATACATGATTTATGATTCGATTCATGATTCAATTCATGATTAATTTCATGATTCATGATTCAATTCATGATTCATGATTCAATTCATGATTCATGATTCGACTCATGATTCATTATTCAAGATTCATGATTCAATTCATGATTTGTGATTTATGATTCAATTCATGATTCAATCCATGATTTGTGATTCATGATTCAATTCATGATTCAATTATCAATTCATGATTCAATTCATGATTCAATTATCAATTCATGATTCATGATTCGATTCATGATTCATTATTCGATTCATGATTCATTATTCAATTCATGATTCATGATTCAATTTATGATTCAATTCATGATTCAATTATCAATTCATGATTCGATTCATGATTCATTATTCGATTCATGATTCATTATTCAATTCATGATTCATGATTCAATTCATGATTCAATTCATGATTCATGATTCATGATTCAATTCATGATTCATGGTTCAATTCATGATTCATGGTTCATGATTCGATTCGACTCATGATTCATGACTCAATTCATGATTCATGATTCAATTCATGATTCAATTCATGGTTCATGATTGGATTCATGATTCATGATTCGATTCATGATTCATGATTCGATTAATGATTCATGATTCATGATTCATGATTCATGATTCAATTCATGATTCATGGTTCATGATTCGATTCATGATTCATGATTCGAATAATGATTCATGATTCATGATTTAATTCATAATTCATGATTTATGATTCTTGATTCATGATTTATGATTCAATTCATGATTCATGATTCAATTCATGATTTAATTTATGATTCATTTCATAATTCATGATTCAATTCAATATTCATGATTCAATTAATGATTCATGATTCGATTCATGATTCATGATTCAATTCATGATTCATGATTCGATTAATGATTCATGATTCATGATTTGATTCATAATTCATGATTCAATTCATGATTCATGATTCATGATTTATGATTCAATTCATGATCCATGATTCAATTCATTATTCATGATTCGATTCGTGATTCAAGATTCATGATTCAATTCATGATTTATGATTCATGATTCGACTCATATTTAATGCTTCAATTCATGATTCATGATTCAATTCATGATTCATGATTCAATTCATAATTCATGATTCAATTCATGATTCATGATTAATTCATAATTCATGATTCATGATTTGATTCTTGATTCATGATTTGATTCATGATTCAATTCATGATTCATGATTCATGATTCATGATTTATGATTCAATTCATGATTCACTTCATGATTCATGATTCATGTTTCAATTCATGATTCATGATTCTTGATTCGATTCATGATTCATAATGATTCATGATTCGATTCATGATTCATGATTCATAATGATTCATGATTCGATTCATGATTCATGATTTAATTCATGATTCATGATTTAATTCATGATTCATGATTCAATTCATGATTCAATTCATGATTCATGATTCGATTCTTGATTCAAGATTTATGATTCATTATTCTATTTATGATTTATGATTCAATTCATGATTCGATTCATGATTCAATTCATGATTCATGATTCATGATTCAATTCATCATTCATTATTCTATTCATGACTCATGATTCAATTCATGCTTCATGATTCAATTCATGATTCAAGATTTATGATTCAATTCATGATTTATGATTCAATTCATGATTTATGATTCGACACATGATTCATGATTCAATTCATGATTCATGATTCAATTCATGATTCATGGTTCATGATTCGATTCATGATTCATGCTTTATGATTCAATTCATGATTCATGATTCAATTCATGATTTGTGATTCATGATTCAATTCATGATTCATGATTCATGATGCAATTCATGATTCATGATTCGATTCATGATTCATGATTCGACTCATGATTCATGATTCAAGATTCGACTCATGATTCATGATTCAATTCATGATTTGTGATTCATGATTGAATTCATGATTCATGATTCAATTCATGATTTGTGATTCATGATTCAATTCATGATTCATGATTCGATGCTTGATTCATGATTCAATTTATGATTCAATTCATGATTCAATTCATGATTTGTGATTCATGATTCTATTTATGATTTATGATTCAATTCATGATTCGATTAATGATTCATGATTCAATTCATGATTCAATTCATGATTCATGATTCATGATTCGATTCATGATTCGATTCATGATTCAATTCATGATTCATGATTCGATTCATGATTCAATTCATGATTAATGATTCGATTCATGATTCAATTTATGATTTATGATTCATGATTCGACTCATGATTCATGACTCGATTCATGATTCATGATTCATGATTCAATTCATGATTCATTATTCAATTCATGATTCATGATTCAATTCATGATTCATGATTCAATTCATGATTCAATTCATGATTCATGATTCATGATTCAATTCATGATTCATGGTTCATGATTCGATTCGACTCATGATTCATGACTCAATTCATGATTCATGATTCAATTCATGATTCAATTCATGATTCATGATTCAATTCATGATTCAATTCATGATTCATGGTTCATGATTGGATTCATGATTCATGATTCGTTTCATGATTCATGATTCGATTAATGATTCATGATTCATGATTCATGATTTAATTCATGATTCATGATTCATGATTCAATTCATGATTCATGATTCATGATTCAATTCATGATTCATGATTCAATTCATAATTCAATTTATGATTCATGATTCTTTTCATAATTCATGATTCATGATTCAATTAATGATTCATGATTCATTTCATAATTCATGATTCATGATTCAATTAATGATTCATGATTCAATTAATGATTCATGATTCATGATTCGATTCATGATTCATGATTCGATTCATGATTCAATTCATGATTCATGATTCGATTAATGATTCATGATTTGATTCATGATTCATGATTTGATTCATAATTCATGATTCATGATTCATGATTCAATTAATGATTCATGATTCAATTCATGATTCAATTCATTATTCAATTCATGATTCAATTCATTATTCATGATTCACATCATGATTCAAGATTCATGATTGAATTCATGATTTATGATTCATGATTCGACTCATATTTAATGCTTCAATTCATGATTCATGATTCGATTCATGATTCATGATTCGATTCATGATTCATGATTCATGATTCATTTCATGATTCATGATTCAATTCATGATTTATGATTCGATTCATGTTTCGAATCATGATTCGATTCATGATTCAATTCATGATTCATGATCCGATTTATGATTCAATTCATGATTCATCTCATGATTCAATTCATGATTCATGATTCATGATTCAATTCATGATTCATGATTCAATTCATGATTCATGATTGATGATTCAATTCATGATTCAATTCATGATTCATGATTCGATTCATGATTCAATTTATGATTCATGATTCATGATTCGACTCATGATTCGACTCATGATTCATGATTCGATTAATGATTCATGATTCAATTCATGATTCATGTATTGATTCATAATTTATAATTCAATTCATGATTCATGATTCAAATCATGATTCAATTCATTATTCATGATTCGATTCGTGATTCAAGATTCATGATTAAATTCATGATTTATGATTCATGATTCAATTCATGATTCATCTCATGATTCAATTCATGATTCATGATTTATGATTCGATTCATGATTCGATTCATGATTCATGATTCAATTCATGATTCAATTAATGATTCATTTCATGATTCAATTCATGATTCATGATTCATGATTCAATTCATGATTCATGATTCAATTCATGATTCATGATTCGAATCATGATTCATGATTCGAATCATGATTCATGATTCGATTCTTGATTCATGATTTATTTATGATTCAATTCATGATTTCTGATTCATGATTCTATTTATGATTCAATTCATGATTCGATTAATGATTCATGATTCAATTCATGATTTATGATTCATGATTCGATTCATGATTCGATTCATGATTCATGATTTATGATTCATGATTTATGTTTCAATTCATGATTTATGATTCATGATTCAATTCATCATTAATGATTCATGATTCAATTCATGATTCATGATTCGATTAATGATTCATGATTCAATTTATGATTCATGATTCATGATTTGACTCATGATTCATGATTCAATTCATGATTCATGATTCATGATTCATGATTCATGATTCATGATTTAATTCATGATTCATGATTTAATTCATGATTCATGATTTAATTCATGATTCATGATTCATTTCATAATTCATGATTTGATTAATGATTCATGATTCAATTCATGATTCATGATTCAATTCATGATTCATGATTCATGTATTGATTCATAATTTATGATTCAATTCATGATTCATGATTCATGATTCATGATTCAATTCATGATTCATGATTTGATTAATGATTCATGATTCAATTCATGATTCATGATTCATGTATTGATTCATAATTTATGATTCAATTCATGATTCATGATTTATGATTCAATTCATGATTCATGATTCAAATCATGATTTATGATTCGTGATTCGACTCATATTTCATGCTTCATATCATGATTTATGATGCAATTCATAATTTATGATTCAATTCATGATTCATGATTTATGATTCAATTCATGATTCATGATTTATGATTCAATTCATGATTCATGATTCAAATCATGATTCAATTCATTATTCATGATTCGATACGTGATTCAAGATCCATGATTCAATTCATGATTTATGATTCATGATTCGACGCATATTTCATGCTTCAATTCATGATTCATGATTTATGATTCAATTCATGATTGATGATTCAATTCATGATTCAATTCATGATTCATGATTCAATCATGATTCATAATTCGATTCATGATTCGATTCATGATTCAATTTATGATTCATGATTCATGATTCGACTCATGCTTCATGATTTGATTAATGATTCATGATTTGATTAATGATTCATGATTCGATTAATGATTCATGATTCAATTCATGATTCATGTATTGATTCATAATTTATAATTCAATTCATGATTCATGATTCAAATCATGATTCAATTCATTATTCATGATTCGATTCGTGATTCAAGATTCATGATTAAATTCATGATTTATGATTCATGATTCGACTCATATTTCATGCTTCAATTCATGATTCATGATTCAATTCATGATTCATGATTCCATTCATTATTCAATTCATGATTCATGATTCATTTATGATTCATGATTTATGATTCGATTCATGATTCATGATTCATGATTCATGATTTAATTCATGATTCATAATTTGTTTCGATTCATGATTCAATTCATGATTCATGATTCAATTCATGATTCGATTCATGATTCAATTCATGATTCGATTCATGATTCATGATTCGATTCATGATTCAATTCATGATTCATTATTCAATTCATGATTCATGATTCAATTCATGATTCATGATTCGATTCATGATTCATGATTTAATTTATAATTCATGATAAATGTATCGATTCATGATTCAATTAATGATTCATGATTCAATTCATGATTCAATTCATTATTCAATTCATGATTCAATTCATTATTCATGATTCACATCATGATTCAAGATTCATGATTCAATTCATGATTTATGATTCATGATTCGACACATGATTCATGATTTAATTCATGATTCATGATCCAATTCATGATTTGTGATTCATGATTCAATTCATAAGTCATGATTCGATTCATGATTTAATTCATGATTCATGATTCGATTCATGATTCATAATTCATGATTCGATTCATGATTCAATTCATGATTCATGATTCATGATTCAATTCATGATTCGATTCATGATTCATGATTCAATTCATGATTAATGATTCATGATTCGATTCATGATTCAATTCATGATTCATGATTTATGATTCGATTCATGATTCAATTCATGATTCATGATTTATTTCATGATTCATTTCATGATTCATGATTCGATTCATGATTCATGATTCGATTCATGATTCATGATTCGATTCATGATTCATGATTCGATTCATGATTCATTTCATGATTCATGATTCATGATTCATGATTCAATTCATGATTTATGATTCGATTCATGTTTCAAATCATGATTCATGATTTATGATTCATTTCATGATTCATGATTTATGATTTAATTCATGATTCATGATTTATGATTCAATTTATGATTCATGATTCATTTCATAATTCATGATACATGATTCAATTCATGATTCAATTCATAATTCATGATTCGATTCATGATTCATGATTCGATTCATGATTCATGATTCAATACATGATTTATGATTCGATTCATGATTCAATACATAATTCATGATTAAATTTATGATTCATGATTCATTTTATGATTCATGATTCAATTCATGATTCAATTCATGATTCATTTCATGATTCATGATTCAATTCATGATTCATGATTCAATTCATGATTCATGATTCAATTCATGATTCATGATTCGACTCATGATTCATTATTCAAGATTCATGATTCAATTCATGATTTGTGATTTATGATTCAATTCATGATTCATGATTCAATCCATGATTTGTGATTCATGATTCAATTCATGATTCATGATTCAATTCATGATTCAATTCATGATTCAATTATCAATTCATGATTCATGATTCGATTCATGATTCATTATTCGATTCATGATTCATTATTCAATTCATGATTCATGATTCAATTTATGATTCAATTCATGATTCAATTATCAATTCATGATTCGATTCATGATTCATTATTCGATTCATGATTCATTATTCAATTCGACTCATGATTCATGACTCAATTCATGATTCATGATTCAATTCATGATTCATGGTTCATGATTCGATTCGACTCATGATTCATGACTCAATTCATGATTCATGATTCAATTCATGATTCATGATTCAATTCATGATTCAATTCATGGTTCATGATTGGATTCATGATTCATGATTCGATTCATGATTCATGATTCGATTAATGATTCATGATTCATGATTCGATTAATGATTCATGATTCATGATTCATGATTCATGATTCGATTCATGATTCATGGTTCATGATTCGATTCATGATTCATGATTCGATTAATGATTCATGATTCATGATTTAATTCATAATTCATGATTTATGATTCTTGATTCATGATTTATGATTCAATTCATGATTCATGATTCAATTCATGATTTAATTTATGATTCATGATTCATTTCATAATTCATGATTCAATTCATGATTCATGATTCAATTAATGATTCATGATTCGATTCATGATTCATTATTCAATTCATGATTCGATTAATGATTCATGATTCGATTAATGATTCATGATTCGATTAATGATTCATGATTCATGATTTGATTCATAATTCATGATTCGATTCATGATTCATGATTCATGATTTATGATTCAATTCATGATTCATGATTCAATTCATGATTCAATTCATTATTCATGATTCGATTCGTGATTCAAGATTCATGATTCAATTCATGATTTATGATTCATGATTCGACTCATATTTAATGCTTCAATTCATGAATTATGATTCAATTCATGATTCATGATTCAATTCATAATTCATGATTCAATTCATGATTCATGATTAATTCATAATTCATGATTCATGATTTGATTCATGATTCAATTCATGATTCAATTCATGATTCATGATTCATGATTCATGATTCACTTCATGATTCATGATTCATGATTCATGTTTCAATTCATGATTCATGATTCTTGATTCGATTCATGATTCATAATGATTCATGATTCGATTCATGATTCATAATGATTCATGATTCGATTCATGATTCATGATTTAATTCATGATTCATGATTCAATTCATGATTCATGATTCGATTCTTGATTCAAGATTTATGATTCATTATTCTATTTATGATTTATGATTCAATTTATGATTCGATTAATGATTCATGATTCGTGATTCGCCTCATGATTCGATTCATGATTCAATTCATGATTCGATTCATGATTCAATTCATCATTCATTATTCTATTCATGACTCATGATTCAATTCATGCTTCATGATTCAATTCATGATTCAAGATTTATGATTCAATTCATGATTTATGATTCATGATTCGACACATGACTCATGATTCAATTCATGATTCATGGTTCATGATTTGATTCATGATTCATGCTTTATGATTCAATTCATGATTCATGATTCAATTCATGATTTGTGATTCATGATTCAATTCATGATTCATGATTCATGATGCAATTCATGATTCATGATTCGATTCATGATTCATGATTCGACTCATGATTCATGATTCAAGATTCGACTCATGATTCATGATTCAATTCATGATTTGTGATTCATGATTCAATTCATGATTCAATTCATGATTCGATGCTTGATTCGATGCTTGATTCATGATTCAATTTATGATTCAATTCATGATTCAATTCATGATTTGTGATTCATGATTCTATTTATGATTTATGATTCAATTCATGATTCGATTAATGATTCATGATTCAATTCATAATTCAATTCATGATTCATGATTCATGATTCGATTCATGATTCAATTCATGATTAATGATTCGATTCATGATTCAATTTATGATTTATGATTCATGATTCGACTCATGATTCATGACTCGATTCATGATTCATGATTCATGATTCATTATTCAATTCATGATTCATGATTCAATTCATGATTCATGATTCAATTCATGATTCATGGTTCATGATTCGATTCGACTCATGATTCATGACTCAATTCATGATTCATGATTCAATTCATGATTCAATTCATGATTCATGATTCAATTCATGATTCAATTCATGATTCATGGTTCATGATTGGATTCATGATTCATGATTCGTTTCATGATTCATGATTCGATTAATGATTCATGATTCATGATTCATGATTTAATTTATAATTCATGATTCATGATTCATGATTCAATTCATGATTCATGATTCAATTCATAATTCAATTTATGATTCATGATTCTTTTCATAATTCATGATTCATGATTCAATTAATGATTCATGATTCATTTCATGATTCATGATTCAATTAATGATTCATGATTCATGATTCGATTCATGATTCATGATTCGATTCATGATTCAATTCATAATTCATGATTCAATTCATGATTCATGATTAATTCATAATTCATGATTCATGATTTGATTCTTGATTCATGATTTGATTCATGATTCAATTCATGATTCAATTCATGATTCATGATTCAATTCATGATTCACTTCATGATTCATGATTCATGTTTCAATTCATGATTCATGATTCTTGATTCGATTCATGATTCATAATGATTCATGATTCGATTCATGATTCATGATTCATAATGATTCATGATTCGATTCATGATTCATGATTTAATTCATGATTCATGATTCAATTCATGATTCATGATTCGTTTCTTGATTCAAGATTTATGATTCATTATTCTATTTATGATTTATGATTCAATTTATGATTCGATTAATGATTCATGATTCGTGATTCGCCTCATGATTCGATTCATGATTCAATTCATGATTCGATTCATGATTCAATTCATGATTCATGATTCAATTCATCATTCATTATTCTATTCATGACTCATGATTCAATTCATGCTTCATGATTCAATTCATGATTCAAGATTTATGATTCAATTCATGATTTATGATTCATGATTCGACACATGATTCATGATTCAATTCATGATTCATGATTCAATTCATGATTCATGATTCATGATTCAATTCATGATTCATGGTTCATGATTCGATTCATGATTCATGCTTTATGATTCAATTCATGATTCATGATTCAATTCATGATTTGTGATTCATGATTCAATTCATGATTCATGATTCGATTCATGATTCATGATTCGACTCATGATTCATGATTCAAGATTCGACTCATGATTCATGATTCAATTCATGATTTGTGATTCATGATTGAATTCATGATTCATGATTCAATTCATGATTTGTGATTCATGATTGAATTCATGATTCATGATTCAATTCATGATTCATTTCATGATTCATGGTTCATGATTGGATTCATGATTCATGATTCGTTTCATGATTCATGATTCGATTAATGATTTATGATTCATGATTCATGATTTAATTCATAATTCATGATTCATGATTCAATTCATAATTCAATTTATGATTCATGATTCTTTTCATAATTCATGATTCATGATTCAATTAATGATTCATGATTCATTTCATAATTCATGATTCATGATTCAATTAATGATTCATGATTCAATTAATAATTCATGATTCATGATTCGATTCATGATTCATGATTCGATTCATGATTCAATTCATGATTCATGATTCAATTCATGATTCAATTCATGATTCGATGCTTGATTCATGATTCAATTTATGATTCAATTCATGATTCAATTCATGATTTGTGATTCATGATTCTATTTATGATTTATGATTTAATTCATGATTCGATTAATGATTCATGATTCATGATTCGATTCATGATTCAATTCATGATTAATGATCCGATTCATGATTCAATTTATGATTTATGATTCATGATTCATGACTCGATTCATGATTCATGATTCAATTCATGATTCATGATTCAATTCATGATTCATGATTCAATTCATGATTCATGGTTCATGATTCGATTCGACTCATGATTCATGACTCAATTCATGATTCATGATTCAATTCATGATTTAATTCATGATTCATGATTCAATTCATGATTCAATTCATGATTCATGGTTCATGATTGGATTCATGATTCATGATTCGTTTCATGATTCATGATTCGATTAATGATTCATGATTCATGATTCATGATTTAATTCATAATTCATGATTCATGATTCAATTCATAATTCAATTTATGATTCATGATTCTTTTCATAATTCATGATTCATGATTCAATTAATGATTCATGATTCATTTCATAATTCATGATTCATGATTCAATTAATGATTCATGATTCAATTAATGATTCATGATTCATGATTCGATTCATGATTCGATTCATGATTCAATTCATGATTCATGATTCGATTAATGATTCATGATTTGATTCATGATTCATGATTTGATTCATAATTCATGATTCAATTCATGATTCATGATTTATGATTCAATTCATGATTCATGATTCAATTCATGATTTAAATCATTATTCATGATTCGATTCGTGATTCAAGATTCATGATTCAATTCATGATTTATGATTCATGATTCGACTCATATTTAATGCTTCAATTCATGATTCATGATTCAATTCATGATTCATGATTCGATTCATGATTCATGATTCATTTCATGATTCATGATTCAATTCATGATTTATGATTCGATTCATGTTTCGAATCATGATTCGATTCATGTTTCATGATTCAATTCATGATTCATGATCCGATTTATGATTCAATTCATGATTCATCTCATGATTCATGATTTATGATTTAATTCATGATTTATGATTTATGATTCAATTTATGATTCATGATTCATTTCATAATTCATGATTCATGATTCGATTCTTGATTCATGATTCAATTCATGATTTATGATTCATGATTCGATTCATGATTCAATTCATGATTCATGATTCGATTCATGATTCAATTCATGATTCATGATTCATGATTCATGATTCATGATTTATTTCATGATTCATATATCATGATTCATATATCATGATTCATTTCATGATTGATTTCATGATTCATGATTCAATTCATGATTTATGATTCAATTCATGATTCATGATTCATGATTCGATTCATGATTCATGATTCATGATCCATGATTCATGATCCATGATTCATGATTCATGATTCATTTAATGATTCATTCCATGATTCATGATTCATGATTCAATTCATGATTTATGATTCGATTCATGATTCGAATCATGATTCGATTCATTTCTTCATGATTCAATTCATGATTCATGATCCGATTCATGATTCAATTCATGATTCATGATTTATGATTTAATTTATGATTCATGATTTATGATTCAATTTATGATTCATGATTCATTTCATAATTCATGATTCATGATTCAAATCATGATTCAATTCATGATTCATGATTCAATTAATGATTCATGATTCATGATTCATGATTCGATTCATGATTCATGATTCGATTCATGATTCATGATTCGATTCATGATTCAATTCATGATTCATGATTCGATTAATGATTCATGATTTGATTCATGATTCATGATTTGATTCATAATTCATGATTCAATTCATGATTCATGATTTATGATTCAATTCATGATTCATGATTCAATTCATGATTTAAATCATTATTCATGATTCAATTCATGATTTATGATTCATGATTCGACTCATATTTAATGCTTCAATTCATGATTCATGATTCAATTCATGATTCATGATTCGATTCATGATTCATGATTCATTTCATGATTCATGATTCAATTCATGATTTATGATTCGATTCATGTTTCGAATCATGATTCGATTCATGTTTCATGATTCAATTCATGATTCATGATCCGATTTATGATTCAATTCATGATTCATCTCATGATTCATGATTTATGATTTAATTCATGATTTATGATTTATGATTCAATTTATGATTCATGATTCATTTCATAATTCATGATTCATGATTCGATTCTTGATTCATGATTCAATTCATGATTTATGATTCATGATTCGATTCATGATTCAATTCATGATTCATGATTCATGATTCGATTCATGATTCAATTCATGATTCAATTCATGATTCATGATTCAATTCATGATTCATGATTCATGATTTATTTCATGATTCATATATCATGATTCATTTCATGATTGATTTCATGATTCATGATTCAATTCATGATTTATGATTCAATTCATGATTCATGATTCATGATTCATGATTCAATTCATGATTTATGATTCAATTCATGATTCATGATTCATGATTCATGATTCGATTCATGATTCATGATTCATGATTCATGATCCATGATTCATGATCCATGATTCATGATTCATTTAATGATTCATTTCA